>NW_027498349.1:0-120516 GCF_021521415.1 Bidens hawaiensis | reverse complement strand
AAAGTCACTAAAACTAGACTAAGGGGGTTGTTTGGGATTGCTAATTTTCACCAACTTATAACTTATTAACTTTTGAAAAGTTAATATAAGGTGTTTGGAATCGCTTTTGGTGCGAGAGGGAAAAGTTAATAAGTTACACTTTTGTAACTTATTAACTTATTGAAAAGTTATAAGTAGTTTTCATCCAAACACCCCCAAGTAGTAATTAAGCCAAAAAACAAATTTTAATGAACGTAAACTAATGAACATAAACGAACTGAAGTGAACTGAAAGAATATTGCGAACATAAATGTACAAACGAGACATATATTAATGTTCGTTTGTCTAACTAAGGAGCGGATTATTTTTTTCATGTTCATTTATAAAATAAACGAACATAAACGAACTTCATGTTTTCATTGAACGTTTGGTTTTGTTTACATGCCTAAGGATAACAAATCTAGACACGGTAAAATATATTCAAGAATTCAAGAATGTCAAGTTCCATCTAAAAATTGATCATTATTTCTTCAAGATGCTCATATAAAACCACCAAACAAATAGAATAAATGAAAAATGTATCAAGTTGTGAAATAGAAAAAGACCTTGTAGAAGAGAGTGGATAAACATGAAATTGATTGAAAATAATTATAACGCAGACCAGATTCTTCCACCAATCAGATATCCATCTACTTGTTCTCTCTCCTTGATCTTTTAGATTCCATTCACATAAACACAGTCATGTGAAACTGTAATTTTTGCTACATCAAGTTGGCTGGATGAAAACAGAAGAAATGCGATCACATCATTGGATGCTTGCCTGATCTATCTTTAACACCTGTGCATGTGTTTGTGTCTGTGTGTGTGAGAGAAAAAGTTGTTTCTCTTTCTCTTCCCACTCTCCGGGGTTTGGTGGACAGATGATATTAATTTACTGAAAAATAATAAGATAGTACTAGTTGACGATGGTTGTCCTAGACGATTTAGGCCGGTGGGTATACACCCGTGAAGGCCACCAAATAAGTTGACATGGCATCTTAAATGACTTCATTTGAATACGACTTCTCTGTCTCTCATTTTAGTAGTGGCCTAAGCCTGCTGATTATGATCGCCTGAGTTAGTGGAGTCTTTAGTAAATCAATATTTATTAATTTTTTTATGTTTTTTTAATTCTTTATAATATTAGATAATGGAATGGCGTGGAACGATAAAGAATGGCCCATAACCGGGGTTGAAGGGTGAGGAAGACAAAACTAGCGTGAAGCTGACGTGACGAATGATATGGTATGGTGCGAATGAATCATACTCTGTGGCCTTATGTTCATATTTAAGTGTATAAAGAAAACATCTTTTGCTTTTACATATCCTTTAAACGTGTATGTAGATGTTTCCTCTGATAAATGACACATTTCACGAAATATTTTTTCATTGTTGGGTCAAGTTGTCAAATAAAGCGTCTAAAGTAGAAACACTTCATTTGAAAAGTGTCAAGTTCTCTAGTCTTCATGTCACAACTCAACCTAAGGCAGAAATGTCAGTGCGCGAACGGATTGCTCACAACTCATAAGGTACTATCATGCAGTATAAATGTGACAATACCTATTTATTAATTTAAATAATCCAAATATTCAACAATCAACGGAAATTCATCAACTTTAAAATAAAAGCGAAATAAATTCAAATTTAAATCTAAACAAGTCTTGATAATCCCTTCTAACATATGGTTATCATTAAGTCCTCATCTTGGCAATCAAGTCAAATGAAAATCTGCATATACATATAAAATAAAGTAAGTTTGTCAGCATAAGGTTGAGTGAGTACAACAATAGTAAATTTAAATACAATATAATACCAAAAATTGCAAAATTGTCCTTTGTGAGATAAACAATATAGTCGCTGAGCAATTAAGTGTGTCAGTAAAACCATTGCCTTGCGAAATGGGCTTTGGCTACTACGACAGTCGTATGCTCATAATATTAATGTGAATATAATGGATCTCTCCGAATGCGATCAAATAAACAATTAGACATGTAGCAAATTAGGCATTTAATTGATATGCACACACGAGTAAACCGTTTGCTTATGTGACTACTAGGTAATACGTAAATATGATACGATACGCATATGTACCCGAAAAGTTGAAAATAAGTAAAAAGGGAAATTAATTACGCACCTTATTAAATAAGCAAAAAGGTTAAACGAGTTGATAAGAAGATAAAACGTCACGCTCTTAGAGAATTACCAACGAGAAACCCTAGTTAAGAATGATTGCGGGAAATAAATATGAATCATATAAACTTAAAGATCAATTCTATAACTTGATAGAGATTCGTGTTTCGATGATGATCGGGTGTGTTTGTGAAATACTTATTGTTTAATTTATTATTATTATTAGTATTATTATTATTATTATCATTATTATTTTCTATTGTGAAAACATCATTATTAAACTTATTTATTTATTTTGTTATTGTTTTTATTATTTATAAAATCACTTTTTTTTATCAAGATTTAAGATTTTATAATATAATTTAAATATATACATAAAATATACTTATATATAAAATACATAAACAAATAATCATAATTTGATATATATATATATATTATAAATATTTAACAAACTCTTGTTAATAATGTCACACCCCAAAATCATTAATTTAATAGTGGAAGACTTAATTAGACTAATGGGCGGTGACAAACGTTGTTTAGCCAATAATAATCAAACACAAATATTTACACAAGTTGGACATTTATTTATAATATAAAATCATTGTACATGAGTTTATTACACATTTATTTAAATAATATTTTTGTCCAACTTTTTGGGTTCGAACACGACACCCAATTTTCCCACATTCCTTCACGAAGCTTCCATCTCAATTACCTGAAAAAAATTTTAAAATTTTGTCAACACGAAGGTTGGTGAGTTTTCAAATAAACATTTATTTATATAATTTCACTGTATAATGGTTTAGCGACCATTATACACCAATTTGTTACCATAAGCAACGGTGGTATTTATTCCTCACCGTCCTTTAACAATGGTAATTAAAAACCTTTAAAATTTACATATTATTTCTTAAACAAATCATATAATTGTAAACTAGTTAAGCTTACAATGCGTGTATTACTATCAAACTGATAACTCGAAACATACCAAACTCAAAATACTCCCACTTTTAATCCAACGCGAATGGAATTGGGGGCGTCATGTAACATCCTACTTTTAATAAGAATTCATAAAATAAATTTCGTTTATTTTATAATGTGTAGTGTATCGGTTTAAATAAATAAACTAATAGAAGGTGGGCTTGGACTTTAGAAGAAATGGAATGGGCCTTAGGTCCATGGGCTTAAGGGAGTATAAATACCCCTTAAACCCTAAACCTTTCCATTTCTATCCATCTCTACACTATAGCCTACACCTTGGAAAACACACACAAACCCGAACCAAGATCCGAAGGCGAAAACCCGAGCTTGTTGGTGCTGGAACGTCGTGACGGACCAAAACAACATCAAGGCTTAACCATGTTCGTAGTTCGGCTCGTTTAAGGTACGTTTATATCGAGAACTTGTTCGCATAGGTTCAGAATCGTTTAGAAATCATAGATATGTTGAGTCTTGTGAAAACGAATCCAACGAAACAAATATTTCTGAAATTGATTACCATTTGATAGGTTAATTGTTAACCTAAAAGAAGCCGTAGTAAAGATGCATAAATCTCACCTCATAAACGTGAATATTTGGATGAATGGACGATTAGGGTTTGTACAGGCGCTGAAATTCCAAATCCATTGATACCAAAATCGTGATGTTTCATTAAAAAACGAAGGTTTAATTGCAGATCTAAGAAACGTTGACCAATTAGTGCTCTTGGCGATTTTGACTTTGACCCTGAGTCAAATTCTGGGTAAGACTGGTGTAAGGTAACGAATCAACTAACCAATTTAGTAAGGCAAGATAACGAATCAATTCGCCAATTTGTTATGTCCAAAAAACAAATCAGTTCACCTATTAGTAATGCCCAAATAACGAATAGACATCGAACCAAATCACGAATCAGTTAACGAACCAGATAACGAATCAGGTGATTCGTTACTCGCCAATTCGTTAAGAATATGGTAACGAATCAGGGCTTGTTCAGATAACGAATTGGAATGACGAATCAGATAATGATCAGATGACGAATCAGTTAACGAACTAGATTATGAAAGTAACGAATTAGTTAGCGAATCAGGCTTAATTTGTTATAGCGAATGAGTTAACGAATTAGAAAATAATTCAAAATCCTAATAGAAAATGTGTTAAGACAGATAATAGAAATAAAATTTTTCCAAGTTGACCTGGCAGCTTAACCCCAGCCAGGGAATCTGCCCCTTGGACCCCGCTAGAGGCTGCCACCCCTAGAACCCCGCTACCAGGGGCGCTGCCCCCGGACCCCCTGTTCGTTGAGGGTAATAATTAAACTAGAAAGACGATATTTGTAGTAATAGTTAATTGATACGTGCAATTGTTATACAGTTTGTCATGCACAGCTCAAGAAGGGAATAACGATTAACGGTGAACGTAATCGAGTTCATGTGAGTTTCTAGCCCCATTTCCTTGTTATGTTTTCGGGTCTGTGTGCATACTTGATGTGAATGTTAATACACTTACCTTAAATGGTTAGTGTAAGTCTTAATGATGATTGTGATAGTTATGTATGTATGCTTGACAGTACGTGAACGACCTTCGGGTATTGCACGTATTGTTAAGGCAAGTATAATGTAGTATGTATGATATGTGTATGTGAATAAGGAAGTATGTACGACTATGATATGTATGGTATTGAATGTATGGATATGATAATGAAAGGTAAGGTAAGGTTAAAGGTTTGCATATCCTAATAATATATTCGAAGGTTTAAGGGTTGCATACCGTAATAATATATGCGAAGGTTAAAGGGTTGCACACCCTAATAATATATGCGAAGGTTAAAGGGTTGCACACCCTAATAATATATGCGAAGGTTAAAGGGTTGCATTATGCGAAGGTTATAGGGCGTAATGCTTTTTAAAACGTAAGGTATGGTTATGCAAGTAGGAAAGTATGAAGTATGTACAGAAGTATGTAGTTATGAATGTGTTGTATGTGGTATGATTAACTAGAACTCACTTAGCGTAGCTGACTTTTAGTATGCACGCATGTGAGTAAAAATGAGACAGCTGGCTTGAGCGGGGGCATATGGCAGAAGAATAAGAGTCTGGCATCTGAAGACCTGAGACGTTTTTAATTAATGTATTTGATTCGAAAGACAATATGTTCGTTAAAGACAAAGCTATGGATTTGATTGTAATGTTTATGAAAGTTTTTTTTATATTCCGCGAATGTTTTAATTAACTCTGATATTTAGAACTGTGTTTATGAGTAAATCCAACGTCCAAAGTAGGGCACCGGTAACGGGGCCTTACACGTCACCCCAATAGATCTATCAATATTTATGTGCCTTTATTTATTTATGTCAACAGTTATTTAACCAATTTAACTCATTCCACAATAATATAGTTTGTAAAATAACACGCATTTAATACGATATGTCTTTCCCCCAAAACAATATTTAAAAACAAGGGGCTTTAAGAAAAACTCACCTTTAGCGGGTAATACGTCAATAACGTCTAAACACTTGTGTCCTATTAATATAGTGCACATTTTAATAATCTATTCATGTTTATAAATTTTAAGTTGTTCATTCAACTTAATGCGTTCACACAAACGTTTTATTCTTTAAAGACGTTTATTTTCGTTGTTTCATTATTATTTTTTTGTTCAAATGACCCACCGGCGACCTTGGTTCGGTTAATTTGAAATTGTTAAATCTCACAAAAGCACACAGATTCTAACACATTATAGTCCTCTATTTTTGTAAGTCTAACTTACTCTTTTCTATGCACATAAATACTATTAGTAACTATTTAATAATAAATAAACATTATTTATGTTTATCAAACTTAAGTTTTAGTATAGTTTTATTACTGAGAATATACACTTTTACTCCAAGTTTTATAAACTTTATGTTTTTAAACTATTTCTCTGGTTTTGCATGCTTCGTGTCAAACGGCGAACCGGTTAACGTTTTGCATATATATTTTATGGTTTTAAGCATGAAAACACTTTTATATTTAAAATATATAGGTTATAAAGTTTAGTTTATAAATATATTTTTTGTTTCGGTTTCGTTAACATTTACATAAAAGTAGTCATTTTTAACGTTTTTGCGTCGTGTTTCGCAACGCGATCCACCTAAAATCAAGGTTTACTAACTTGACTTTATTAAATGCATTATAATATGTGTTATACATTTAAAATTTGGTTTTTCTTGCTGTTTTAAAAAAAAATGTTTTTGAAACTCTTTCGGTTTTGCGTCGAAAAGTCGTATTTTCGACCATTTAATCAAATAATTTACCATTAAGCCAAGCAAAGCATGTTGAACACATAACACATAAAATATGAATATTTCAAATGTGTTATAACTTGTATATTTTCATATTACATGAAGTGACTTCAAAAAATGCATTTAAAGATTTATCTTTGCGTCAAAATAAGTATAAAAAGGCTTTTGTACCATTTAAAGTGTGCATTTTTGTAAATCACGTGTATTATTTATCGCAACCATTAAGGATAAATATCCAATCATTTTCGAATTATTATAACACTTAAAACATGTCATAAAAATCCAGAATTCATAATATATCATTAAGTTTTTGTTTTTACATTTTTATAATGCCAATTATTATTTTATATTTAAAGTTACATTACACAATCATGTGTGTGTATATATATATATATGTATGTATGTATGTATATATATATGTAATTCATGAATGACCAATTATATATTTTATGCATATTTAAAGATATAAAACTATATATGGACTAACTTTTATAACAATCATAAACATGGATCATCATTTAAACTTAAGAAAGTAGCATTTCTATGTAACTAGTTAACAAAACACAAATATGTATGTACACACATACACGCTCGCAACTATACACACATGCACACACGTCTTCAAAATTTCTATTTTTACATTTTATTTGGTGTGGGTCTTTGTTTTTGTGATTTGTCTAATTGTATGAACAACTTATTATCAAAGCTTTGAAAGAAATCGTAACTTAAATAATTGTGGGTTTTTACCTTAAATTAAGGGTGAAGATGATGGTTCCTTAATGTGTTACTACAGTTAATTTTTTATAACTCCTTAACGTAGCTCCAAAAGTGGCTCTAGATTAACTTCAACACTTAAACTTGGATGTTTTCTAGCATAATATTTTTCGGATGATGAAAAATGAAAAAGATAGGAAGTTGGGTTGTTTATGGTGTACGTGTCGTGACTTGTCGGGTTTCTCGGTATGTCATAACTATCACCCGAACCTTATATATATATATAGTAAATCAAGTGATGAGTCATCGGGACACATGTCGCATGTAGAAGGGAGGCATGCTCATATGTCGACACTTGTCAAAAATCATGACACTTGTCATGATTATTGCGACACATGGCAACACATGTTACACACATGACACGTGTCTAATGAGGTGTCATGCATGCAAGGGTCGTAGGTTCAGGTGTTGACACATGGTGCACTGACCACCACATATATCGACACTTGGCTCTGCATATT
This sequence comes from Bidens hawaiensis, assembly GCF_021521415.1. NCBI lineage: Eukaryota > Viridiplantae > Streptophyta > Magnoliopsida > Asterales > Asteraceae > Bidens > Bidens hawaiensis. Next base: position 112,869 of record NW_027498349.1, on the reverse strand, counting down.
CTACATATTATAAATTTTAACTAAGGAAATGGTCGTCATAAATTCTAATAACTTACTAGTTGAATCTGATATTAAATTTCTTACAATACTAGATAATATTATCAAGTTTTGGTGAACGTTGGATTTGGTGCTATTATGATGTGCTATACCGGCTCCTATGCGTTTACATTCTAAGTTTTACGAACCAAAGCCTTTAACATAATAATAATAATAATAATAATAATAATAATAATAATAATAAAGTTATAACCTATTATTAATAATTTTATTAACAATATATTATTTTGGGTCATTTCTACTGATTTAATTAATTTTCGACTTTCAATTTGTTTATCCGTTCATCGCCATCATTCGTTTCGGGCATTGTCTGCTACGCGCCAAAGTTTAACTTTTTTTAACGTAATAAAACTTAACTCATATATTTTTGGAGTTTTTAGACTAACATAACATTATTTTTAGTAAAAATAATATTTTATTCATAATCTTTGATTATATTAGTAATGGATAATGTTTAAAATAGCCGGGTGTCACAAATAAGATTGATAAAAATACATTTAATACATTTATTATAATTTTATTTGTTAAAATCTTTATTTTATAAACATATCTATTATACACACACACACACATAGGGTTTTAAGAATGTTAAATATTCAATGATCAGAAATCGTTAATCTAGAAGTGCCAGTTTCACAAAAATATATTTAGTTACCCTTTTATATTAATTATAATAGATTTTATTAATTAAAAACATAAATAAAAAATAAAACACCAAAAAACCGGGCTGGAGGGCTCGAACATGCGCCTCCAGCCGGTTCACATGAACCAAACATCATATGCACCAACCAATTGGGCTGGTGTCTAACTCAGTTAAAAGTTAGAACTGATTATATTTATACATTAACCCAGATCATCCCTAACCTTATGAACCCTAAAATTTACAATCGGCTTAATCGATGTTTTTTTGGCCAAATCATCATAGGGTTATTGATAGTGGGTCAAAAGCGAACCAAAAGCACATAACAATTACCTTTAACAATTACGAATTGAAGGTGAACGATGAGCACAACCCTTGCGGCCAAAGGGAATCCAGAAACGGGTATTGGCAACAAGTTGTGATGCAATTGTGTTAGGGTTAAGGGTCGGTGGGTTATAGAGGAGGTGTGTACTCATTTAATTGAGTTATTATCACGTCTAAGTAGCATATTACGAGTTCAAATAATTGGTTTTGTTAAACTTTAGAAACACAATCAATACGTGATATTTTTACCTAATTGTTGTGTCGGTGTAGGTCGAAATTGGTATGTGAATGATTTGTCAGAATCAATTTTTATTATACTACGAGAATTATGGAACAAGGCATTGAGGGGGGGTATGTAGGTTCCCTGGACGGATCACACGAGATATCCCGTTATACACAGGTGCGGAATCCCTGTGTAGATCGTTACGGACGTAGAACACAATCACACGAACACACGAATACGATACGAACAAACTCACGTTATATTAATAACTCAACATGTGATTCTTACAGACTCTCGACCTCACGTCACTTGACTCACTGAATTACACGTAACTTAACCACCTCGAACTATATGTAAACAGTAATCCGTAATCTATATAAATACACAACAACTTCGCCTCAGGCGAAGTTGTCCATAACTTCGCTTGTTCAACAAGTTCGCCTAGGCGAACTTGTCAACAACTTCGCTTGGTTAACAAGTTCGCCTAAGCGAACTTGTCAACAACTTCGCTTTAAACAAACAAATACATAAACAATATTACAGACTCGATTACAGACATTAGACATATGAACTACTGACATCTATGCACCAACAGACTCCCCCTTGGCAGTAGCTTCATATCTTGATCTTTCAGCTCTTGTCTCGTAATCCTGTATCTTCACGCGTGCACTCCTTCTCTAACACACACCGTGACTACTCGCTGATATTTCCTTGCTTCATCCTTCCAAGCAGGAATATAGAATATCTTCTTTTCATTCAACACTTGCAGATCAGCTTTCGATAAGTTAACAAGATGCATCGGATCATACACCCTCAGCACTTCTTGTTCGTCTTCATCTTCCATCACGGCTTCAGCAGTCTGGCAATCAACATACCACCATTTAAGATTCTTCAACACATCTTGAGGCATAGTCTTCATTGGAACCTCCTTGATGCATCGGATCGGTTTGTACTTCATCACCATCCATGGCTTGCCATCTGCTCTCATTCCCCTTTCTGTATCCTCTACGAGCTTTCCCTTCTGTGGCTTTAATAATTCAAACTTCTTCTCTTTTATGCTTTCTTTCCACACGATCTTCCCAATCACTCTTGCCATGTTGTCGTCACTTCTATTTATCAGGCCAAACCTGACCAAATCCTTCACCTCACATTCCGGCAACGTATTGAGAGATCTCAGGGTTCTTTTGAAGTATTGAATACCATCATAACGCTTCACCACAAACAACTTTATCTGTTCATCATATATCCAACAGATAATTCCCTTCTTCGACTCAGCATAACCTTTGATGTTATAACTCTTCTTGAACATGGCTGGAACAGCAGGCTTCTTGGTCTTAATAAACCAATGAGCACAGCCTCCTTCCACCTAGGCTGCTCCTCCCACTCTGTCTCATCCATCTCAATATCCATGTCGGCTATCTCAACATCAGGGATCTCGTGTTCAACGTCTTCTACTACTATCTCTCCCTCTTCTATCCCATCTTCAATCACAATCTGTGCGCCAATCTTCTCAATCTCCTCACACGGCAGCACATCCTCATCAAATAACACATCGTCACTGAACATATCATCGTCAAGTTCCCTCAACGCATCAATCACGTCATCATCAACTAACACCACATCATCACCACCAGAACCACCAGCCGCGTCGGCAGACTCCCCCTCAGCTGTGGAAGTACCAAGATCTTGAGAAGTTCTTGGCAGCTCACCACCTGCATCTTTCGATGCATTGGGATCATCGTCTCGGTCATTTCTTCTTTTCATCCTGAGCTCGTCGCCCTTACAACTCATCTCCCCCTGAGATGCCAAGAACTCCTTCAAGGCATCTATAATTTTCCCATGCTCAACCAGGAGGGATGACTGTAGTTGATTTGCTTCCACTAGGCGTTGAATAGTCTTCGATTGCTCTGCCACGATCCGCTCTAGTGAAGCTATTCTCTCTGAGTCTGACATAGGCGTAGGCGAGACATCAGAAGCAGGCGTAACCGCAGGTGGTACCATACCTGATAACCCTGCAGTAGTAACGACCGTTGACTCTACAAATCGTGCAGCTACCACCGACTGAGTAAGCGTTGGAGGCGGTAGAGACACGATCTCCGGAGTCGACGTCTGGATGGTAGTGGTGGATGGAATGCCAGCAGATGATGTAGCCACCACGGGAACATCCGCAGCGCTTATACCTGTAACCTGTACGGAAGTAGGAACGATAGACATACCAGACAGTGCGGCCGGAGTGAAACGTACCATCCTTGAAGTCTCTCCTGCTCCCATGCCAGCACCTGTCCTTTCCCGTCTTGATCTTCTTATCAGCTTATGTATATCTTCTTCCTCTTCTGACTCATCATCATCCTCCGTTCTCTTTCTCTTCCCAACCGTTCTCTCTCGAGACACCATCAACCGTCTCCCCTCATTCATGATCTCATCCAAATCTGAGTCAGCAATCGACGTTGCTGCTCTAGTAACACTCACACCCGAACCTTGTGCAGCAGAGACCTGCACCTCTTCAACTTGATCCATATCAAAATAACCTTGACCTCCAAAAACAGCATCAAGATCTATATCCTCTGCAGCCGACACAACAGGCACAGCAGATGTAGCTTGAGTTGCTCTTGCCTGTCGCGGTTGAGGATCTCTGAACTCGTCCCCACCAGCAGGAACATACTCTGGGTTGATTAAAAACCCAAACAGTGGAGTATGCCTTGGACGACGTTCAGGGTTGCTCCTCGCACTCGAAGTGCGGCATTGAGCAAAGATACGTTTGCTTACAGATTCCACGTATCTTATCGGTCTACGCTGAGGTAGATTCGGAGCCACATGGTTCAATATCATCTGGATGAAAAGTGGGTACATAATGAACCGCTCCCGAGACATCGCCCTTCTCTGTCTGTCTATCTCGTAAAAGACCATCTGACTGAAACTGTAGCGTTTATTGTAAGTCAGTGCAGTCATTGCAGACTGCATGGTCGCACCCATACCATCAGTGCCCGCCTTCCTTCCTGACATGCAAACTATAATGACGTGCATAAGGAAGCGCCACTGATCAAGTAGAAAACCCTTCCGTCGCTGTGTATCGCCTAATGGACCAGAATAGCCCATTCGGAGAAACGCTCCATCACGAAACGGAGCCACAAACTCAGTTGGGTCGTCCCTCATCTCTTCTCCAAACCGTAACACCACCCGGATGTGTTCAGAATTGAACGGAACCTCTTGATTGTTCACAGTCGCTCGCATGACCGGGGGCTCAACACGACAGTCATATTCTACCGTCTGCCAAAAGTCTTCGATATTTGGTAGGGAAATCGGCAGAGTGTTCGTGATGGCATGAAATATCCTCGAGCGTAGGAGGAAAGTTATGAACTCGCGGTAATCGTCCACACCGCTCGCCTCCGGGTCAAGGGTGATGTACATATTGTGACCCGGGAAAAATTGTCTCTGATTGTCACCATCATCTCCTCCTGCACCTCCAGCACCAGCTACTGCAGCCATATCTGCAACAAACGAACCAAGTTAGAACAACATAAATACATAGCACAAGTTCGCTTTGTTACCATGAGCGAAGTTGTGATAAACTCTGTATAGGCGAAGTTAAAGATGAGGCGAAGTTAGGAACAACTTCGCTTCAGCTTTAAGTTCGTCTAATTAATATTAAGTAAAAATGATCTAGGCGAAGTTAATGTTAACTTCGCCTCATCACAACATCGCCTCAGGCGAATTTAAGTTTCAGGCGAACTTAAGCTTCAGGCGAAGTTACGGATAACTTCGCCTCAGGCGAACTTAAGCTTCAGGCGAAGTTACGGGTAACTCCGCCTAAACCCTAACTTCGCCTGAATCTGAATCGGCGACAGTAAGTTTAATCGAACTCCGGAAAACCGATGTTTCGATTAACTTTGACGATTGAGGAGGCTCAAACACATGATATTAAGGATAACCAAACGACCAGTTTACTCATGAACATGTAAAACAAGTTTTGAACTCGGGTTTAAAGGTCGGTTGTTCGAGGTTATTAACCGGTTGTCGAAACAACCTTAGATTAACATCAAAGAACATATAACATGTGATAAACTAACCCAAACAACCTTTAGATCGGATTGAAATCGAAGAACAAGATAACACGTAGGATCAGTATAAGTTCGCTGTGTAAACGAATAATATAAGTTCGCTGGATAAACAAGGATAACTTCGCTGGTTTTTCAAATAATGAACTGTTGTGACTCTTGAAAACCCTTATATAGGGGCGAAGTTATACAGGCGAAGTTACGGATAACTTCGCCTAGGCGAAGTTATTCACAACTTCGCCTGTTTAACAACATCGCCTATATTTACAAAATCAAACCTTATAATTTGAACATTTTTCAATTAACTCTTTAAAACTTCCCTTTAAGAAATAAATGACATGATCAATTCTAAGTAACCAGTTAAAAATCATAAAACTATCTAAGTACAAAAACTTAAAGAATTTAAAGTATAAGGGATCAAATTTCAGTCTAGTTAGGGACTACAACGTTTTAGAAAAGATCCGAACAGGAATCATACTAATTACGTGACTGTCACATAGATCTGTGTTTAGCTGTATTATGACATATAGAGACAGGTTGTAAGCAGGTATAACTTAAAGTGGTTTTCATCGTTTCTGTGATACGAGTTAGGTTTGATTATACCTCAAAATTTAAGTGGGCAACAACTCAGAAATATTGATGCCTCCTATCTCTCCTCAAAGCATATTTGGCTTTCCCCAAGTCACCCCGAATTGACTTCGACCCATAGTGTCTGATTAAACTTGTAAGTATTCTTGATCTGCTTCCCGTTCTTCTCTCTTACTCAATGATTGTGACGTCTTGATTTCGTCATCTCTAAAATGTTTCAATAACTCCAAATACATTTTTTTTTTCGATACACATAGACTTCAAAGTAGAAATTAACTGCAAGTCCCGAATCTGGATCACTGCAGTATCTTGAGACGCTATCTTCACGGGAATCAGAACACACATGGGCTTGTGTATGACTGGGTAATCGCTTTTCTGCCTATCATTCGGAAAGATATATATGAAGACATGCAAAACTCTTAAGGAGTTTCCACGCAAAATCAAGTAAATTTAGTTTGTATCACATCTACTTTTACGCACCATAAAAAGTTACCATGACATACAATGACTGTCCTAAAGCCTTTTAAGCCTAATAACTTCACTAGTTAAGCACACAAAGTTAGTATATCTATCATTTTCCAAGGTTGGATCAATTTTCTGTTAAACATAGCTAACGAACTTCTTACGAAGTAACAGACTTGAAAAATAATTTCATTTCCCATTTCTTTCAAAATTTTAACATTAATCGCCCCGACCAAAACAAAGTCTTCAGGTAAACGGCTATCCCGAAGATCCAATGGATCAGCTGGACCGACCACATACTAGTATGTGTCCTTCTAACTAAGTATGATCGACTAATTTTAAGCGAAAGAATGAAAAACTCATCATAAACCGCCCCGGTCACTATCAGTAATCTGGTTAATGGCTATCCTCAAAATCTACAAGTAGAGAATAAGGACCAAAACATATCCAAAGACAAGTCCTTCAAACTGATGTAACCGACATACTTTTAAGCGATTAGTGACGTTTTTTTTTTTTTTTTTTTTATATATATCACAAGAAAAGCGTGGTTACTCGGGATTGATCATCCCATTCAGTTCAATAAGGTTTTGAAATTTGGATTTGTCAAACGCTTTAGTATATAAATCAGCGAAATTATCAAGCGTATCCACCTTTTCAAGCATTATCAGTTTCTTCTCAGCACAATCCCGTATGAAATGATGACGTATGTCAATATGTTTAGTTTTACTATGTGTGACACCCGGTAAATTCCCAATCCCTTAAACCAAGTAATCAACCTAAATATTAGGTAATTATGTTATACGCGCCTTGCGCGAGCGCGCCATATTAGAATCAGCGCGTGCATTTGTTATGTGCGCCCTGCGCGAGCGCGCCATGTTAGTCAGCGCGGGCATATTATGTGCGCCCTGCGCGAGCGCGCCATGTTAAGAACCAGCGTGGGCATATGTTATATGCGCCATGCGCGAATGTTTTGGCTTTATGTTTTCATGTACCTTAACGTTAAGTTGTCTAATGGGTTGACCATCCCGCATGATGCTAAGGCGGGTGCATCCTAAATCGTTTATGCGCGTGCGGAAGGGAACTAACCTCCCCGCATGGCGGGAACATTGAGAGCTAGTTTGTCTGAAGCTCCAAGATGGAATTGACTTCAACATAACTGATCACTATGTTGAAATACCAAGACCACCTGGAGAATCTACAAATGAAACTCAATGTCCCTAACTGCGAGAAGGTTACGCACCTACCCGCAGCAAAGAAATGTCCTTCACGCAGAAAGCTATGCGCACAAAGTGATACGCACAGAACACTTAGTCTATTCTCCAGACGTAAGGAGATTACTCCCGCCCAAAAGGAAACAGTAGCGTGTTTCAGAGATTTTCCACTTTTTACTGTACACTGACAAAAGTACCTGAAAAAGCACACTGTAACATGAAAAGTCAACTGTCAGCCACCCTATTCTCACCAACCCCAGACCTGCATGTCCTGACCAAATCAAATCAAAATCTTTTATCCACTACTCCACTTTTAAATAAATAACAATAATTTCCATACCTTATCATCATTTCACCTAGATATGAAAAGATTACAATCCCCTAAAGCAAGGGATTGTGTTCCCTTGAGTTTGCCTATAAATATGTAACCTAAATTATCACCCAAAACACACTTCAAACTTCTCTCTTAAGAACTGCAACTTGCACTAATCATCTCCCACGCATCCGTTGTTTTCGTTTCCGATCCTGTTACCAGGTAAGCCAAGAATATAACCTTGAGATCTGCTTTCCAACCCTTATATTCTCCTAATTCTTGATCTTAATATATATACTTCTTGTTATTTAATCGCATTCTAGACCTTCAATTCCGAGGCCAACACCAAGAAAACCCGAATCTCGATTAATCCCTTAACAAGAACCACAGGTGAGTCTCACAGCCCCTATTCTCGCTGTTTTCACTGTTTTTAAACTGTTTTCGGGGCGAGGGACACGTACTTAAATAATGTTTTATCATGGTATACTTACAAGCTATGCAAACGATTATGTGTTTAAATTATATTTCATGATGAGCAATGCGAACGGTTATCTAAGGTTTTCGATGTATGTGCGCTAGAACTCGAGTAAGTGATCACTTTACCATTGGAACTCTAAGGGTAGGGACTGCTGGTTTGATCCACCCACTCGTAGGGGTCGCACCTCTTTGCATGGACGAGTGCCTAGTATGGTCATGGGGCAGTACTATGGGTTTGAGCCCGCTCGTAGGGGTCGCGCCTCTTTGCATGGACGAGCGCCTTGTTTTCCGGCACAACGTCTGCGCGTAACCCGCGGGACGGAATTATTGATTAGCTCGTAGGGGCAGCGCCTCTTTGCATAGACGAGCACGGTTTTTCAGAAATGTCCACGCGTAAACCGCGGGACGGCATTATATTATTTAGCTCGTAGTGGCAGCGCCACTTTGCATGGACGAGCACACTTCCGGTAATGATCGCGCGTAGCCCGCGGAACGACTTTTATCAGAAATATGTGTCAGATCTATGTTTTCATACGGATTATCAACTATATGTTTAGACATGAAATCAGAAATGTGTTTCAATATGATTTTATCAAGACTATGATGCAATGCGATTTATATAGTTACTAAAACTTGTGAACTCACTCAGTTTATACTGATTCAAATGTTTTTACGTGTCTTTCAGGAGATAACTAGGTAGCGCATGGAGTCACACTTAGAGCACCTCACGCTGAACATCTAAAATTAGCTTTTTGGAAGATTTTAGTTCTATCCCTTCGATGCGCGTAGTTGTTCCCGCCGCGCAAGGGGATAGGGCGTGGAAATCTTCAACAGTTTTATACTTGGATGTTTTTATGTAATTTTTAAACAATGTAATGTATTTGTATTAAACATTTCATGCGCAATGAAAATCTTACTATAAATGTTTGCAATGGCCCGTGCTTAATTATCAATCCCCACTCGCGCGCGCCCGGCTGTTTCCGCCGCTCAGGGCCGGGTGTGACAGATTGGTATCAGAGCACTGGTTATAGCGAACTAGGAAAAGAAGTTTTAACCTAGACTATAACCGTTGGGGGAAATCGCATGAAATATTTTCAAAAGAAACTATACACACACTTAGGAACACGGGTCACACAGTGTCTAGTAAATAATGATAATATTATGTGCTCAGAATACATGCGCTAAGATTGATATGTTTTCACTCTTTTAAAGCGAGAATGCCTCCAACTAAAGCCAAGGGAATTACCATGACACCCGAGGAACTCGCGGAAATAATCGCGCAAGCAATCGCAACACATGAGGCCATCAAGGCCGAATCAAGTCAGGGTCGTCAGAATGAGACCCCAGAACCCGAATCAGGAGCCTTGGACAAAGGATGCTCCTACAAGACATTCATGGCCTGTAAGCCTTGGCCATTCAAGGGTACCGAAGGGGCCATTGGGCTCTACAACTGGATTGACAAGATGGAGACAGTTCTCTCCATTAGCGGATGTAGTGAGAACCAGAAGGTCCTTTACGCGACCTGCATGTTCCAAGAGGCAGCTTCGTCTTGGTGGAAGCTTCAAACGAAAACATTGGGGCGAGAAGTTGCTCTCCACAAGACCTGGGAGGAACTGAAGGAAATGTTGATGAGAAAGTTCTGCTCTCGCGCAGAAATTCAGAACCTACAACAGGAATTCTGGAACCACACCATGGTAGGAACGGATATCGACGCCTACAACAACCGGTTCAACGAGCTTTGCCAGTTGGTGCCAGACATGGCAAACACGGAGGAAAAGAAGATCGAGAGGTATATCTTTGGGTTACCTCCTGTTGTTAGGGTTCCGCTCAACGCCGCAGCGCCTCCAACCTTTGATGAGGCGGTAGCGCGGGCCATCACCCTTACAAGGGATACGGTCCGTGCGGGTATGTTAACTACGCGCGGAATCGAGCAGCGAACCTCTGATCCCAAGAGGAAGTGGAACTCTCACCACCGAGGGTCCGACTCCAAGCAACCACCGTTCAAGAAGCAGGAGAGCGTAAGGGCTTACGCGATCCAAGCCGCAGAGCCATCAAGGAAAGGATACAGCGGGCCTCGCCCATGGTGCAACAAATGCAAGTATCACAACGAGGGTGAATGCGCAAGAATCGAATGTGCCAAATGTGGCAGACCAGGGCACAAGACGATGAATTGCCGTGTCAGAGAAGCTGGAGCGAGCGACAACTGCTACGCATGCGGGAAGCCAGGGCATTTTAGTCGGGATTGCCCGCAAAAGGGAAACCAAGCTCGCGGGAGAGCTTTTGTGATCGGCGCGGGTGAAGCTAAAGAAGAGCCGAATGTGGTAACCGGTACGTTTTTGCTTAACGGCCATTTTGCATCTGTCTTATTTGATACTGGCGCTGACCTAAGTTTTATATCTGCTGAGTTTAAAAACTCCCTAGGCTTAGCAACCAGTAGGCTAGACACGCCTTATACTATAGAACTAGCCAATGGTAGGCAGTTATGCGCGAACGAAAGAACTGAACAATGTGTTATAGTCATGGGAGGTCACGGGTTCAATATTAACTTGTTACCAATAGACTTGGGAAGTTTTGACATTGTGATAGGTATGGATTGGTTAGTCGAGAACCACGCGGAAGTTATTTGCCATGAGAAGCAGGTTCGGGTCCCACTGTTGAACGGAGAAACCTTGGTGATTCAAGGGGAAAGAAGGGGAGTTGCGACGAAACTAATTTCGTGCCTAAAAGCGCGCAAGTGCCTAAGGAAAGGGTGCTACGCCTTCCTGGCGCATGTAGTAGAAAAGAAAGGAGATGAGCGAAGAATTGAAGACTTACCAGTAGTGCGCGAATTTCCAGAAGTTTTTCCTGAAGATTTGCCCGGATTACCGCCGCCGCGACAAGTCGAGTTTCGTATTGATTTGGTCCCAGGAGCTGCGCCAGTAGCTCGAGCGCCTTATCGACTAGCTCCATCTGAGATGCAAGAGCTATCCAATCAGTTACAGGAACTATTGGATAAGGGTTTCATACGCCCAAGCTTTTCACCTTGGGGAGCTCCAGTACTGTTTGTTAAGAAGAAGGATGGTTCGTTCAGAATGTGTATTGACTACAGGGAGCTGAATAAGCTGACAGTCAAAAATCGGTACCCCTTACCGAGGATTGACGACTTATTTGACCAGTTGCAAGGATCCAGTTATTATTCAAAGATAGATCTACGGTCCGGATACCACCAACTTAGGGTCCATGAGGAAGATGTGCGGAAAACAGCCTTCCGAACTAGATACGGCCACTATGAGTTCTTAGTGATGCCTTTCGGGCTAACTAATGCGCCGGCTGTATTCATGGATCTGATGAACCGCGTGTGCAAACCATACTTGGACAAGTTTGTGATTGTATTTATAGATGATATTCTGATTTATTCTCGGACCAAGGCCGAGCATCAGCAACACCTGAGATTGATGTTGGAATTGTTGAGGAAAGAAAAGTTGTATGCGAAGTTTTCCAAGTGCGAGTTTTGGCTTAGAGAAGTTCACTTTCTCGGTCACGTTGTAAACGAGAAAGGAATACACGTTGATCCTTCCAAAGTCAAGGCCATCGAAAACTGGGAAGCGCCAAAAACCCCAACTGAGGTGAGGCAATTCCTAGGACTAGCTGGCTACTATCGACGCTTCATTGAGAACTTCTCCAAGATAGCTCTACCTCTGACCGCGCTAACTCAGAAAGACAAGAAGTTTGTTTGGGGCGAAAATCAGGAAACAGCATTTCAAATGTTAAAACAGAAGTTATGTAGTGCGCCAATTCTGTCTCTGCCCGAGGGGACGGATGACATCGTCGTTTACTGCGACGCTTCACATCAGGGACTCGGATGTGTCCTTATGCAGCGAGACAAAGTCATAGCGTATGCCTCGCGCCAACTCAAGACCAATGAAAAGAAATACACAACGCATGATCTGGAACTTGGAGCGGTTGTCTTCGCGCTAAAGATTTGGCGCCATTACCTCTATGGTACAAAGTGTATAATCTTTACGGATCACAAGAGCCTTCAACATATATTTGATCAAAAGGATTTAAACATGAGGCAACGAAGATGGGTGGAGTTGTTGAATGATTATGATTGTGAAATTAAGTACCACCCTGGAAAGGCGAATGTGGTAGCAGACGCGCTAAGTAGGAAGGAGCGAATAAAAACGCTACGAGTCAAGGCTCTAAGGTTGACCATTCACACAGATCTCTCTACCCGCATCCGAGACGCTCAGCAAGAAGCCTTGAAACCAGAGTTTGTTAAAAACGAATCCCTTGGGGGTATGATTAAGGATTTGGAGCTCAAAGAGAACGACACTCGATATTTTGCTAACCGCATATGGGTCCCTCTCAAGGGAGGATTGCGCGAGCAAGTATTAAACGAAGCTCACAAGACGCGGTATTCCGTACATCCTGGCGCAGACAAGATGTACCAAGATGTTAAAGTGCTGTATTGGTGGCCCAATCTTAAAGGCGCCATCGCGACGTATGTCAGTAAATGCCTGACGTGTTCGAAGGTGAAGGCTGAATATCAGAAACCATCAGGGTTGCTTCAGCAGCCAGAAATTCCCATGTGGAAGTGGGAACAAATCTCTATGGACTTCATCACCAAACTGCCAAGGACACCTGGGGGTTATGACACGATCTGGGTTATTGTGGATCGGCTAACTAAGTCAGCGCACTTCCTGCCGATCAAGGAAACCGATAAGATGGAAAAGTTAGCCCGATTGTATATTCGAGAAGTAGTTTCAAAACATGGAGTCCCAGTGTCCATCATTTCTGATAGAGATAGTCGGTTCACCTCAAGATTTTGGAGATCGTTACAAGAGGCTTTAGGTACTCGTCTTGACATGAGTACGGCATATCATCCCCAAACAGATGGACAAAGCGAGCGAACAATCCAGACATTGGAAGATATGTTACGCGCGTGCGCAATCGATTTCGGAGGTAGATGGGATACTCATCTCCCATTGGTTGAATTTTCTTACAACAACAGTTATCACACAAGCCTCAAGGCTGCGCCGTTTGAAGCTTTGTATGGGCGCAAGTGTAGATCCCCACTGTGCTGGGCTGAAGTGGGTGACAAGCAAATGACTGGTCCAGAATTGATCCAAGAAACAACAGACAAGATTTTTCAGATACGGGATCGCCTTAAGACAGCGCGCGACAGACAGAAGAGCTACGCAGATGTGCGAAGGAAACCGTTGGAGTTTCAAGTAGGGGATAGAGTACTTTTGAAAGTCTCTCCATGGAAAGGAGTCCCCCGTTTCGGCAAGCGAGGAAAGTTGAATCCGCGCTACATTGGACCATTTGAGATCCTGGAAAGGATCGGTCCGGTTGCTTATAAACTCCGTTTACCCGCCGAACTCAGTGGAGTTCATGATACGTTTCATGTGTCCAACCTCAAAAAGTGCTTATCTGACGAAACGTTGATTTTGCCGTTGGAAGAGATTCACATCGACAAACAGCTGCACTTCGTAGAAGAACCGATAGCAGTAACCGATTGGAAAGAACAAAAGTTACGCAGAAGCAGAATCAGGTTAGTAAAGGTTCAATGGAACTCGAGGCGTGGGCCTGAATTCACTTGGGAAAGAGAAGACCAGATGCGCATGAATTACCCACACCTCTTTCAGAGCATGGCTTCTGCCAGCAACGTCTCCTAAATTTCGGGACGAAATTCGCTTAACAGGGAGAGAATGTGACACCCGGTAAATTCCCAATCCCTTAAACCAAGTAATCAACCTAAATATTAGGTAATTATGTTATATGCGCCTTGCGCGAGCGCGCCATATTAGAATCAGCGCGTGCATTTGTTATGTGCGCCCTGCGCGAGCGCGCCATGTTAGTCAGCGCGGGCATATTATGTGCGCCCTGCGCGAGCGCGCCATGTTAAGAACCAGCGTGGGCATATGTTATATGCGCCATGCGCGAATGTTTTGGCTTTATGTTTTCATGTACCTTAACGTTAAGTTGTCTAATGGGTTGACCATCCCGCATGATGCTAAGGCGGGTGCATCCTAAATCGTTTATGCGCGTGCGGAAGGGAACTAACCTCCCCGCATGGCGGGAACATTGAGAGCTAGTTTGTCTGAAGCTCCAAGATGGAATTGACTTCAACATAACTGATCACTATGTTGAAATACCAAGACCACCTGGAGAATCTACAAATGAAACTCAATGTCCCTAACTGCGAGAAAGTTACGCACCTACCCGCAGCAAAGAAATGTCCTTCACGCAGAAAGCTATGCGCACAAAGTGATACGCACAGAACACTTAGTCTATTCTCCAGACGTAAGGAGATTACTCCCGCCCAAAAGGAAACAGTAGCGTGTTTCAGAGATTTTCCACTTTTTACTGTACACTGACAAAAGTACCTGAAAAAGCACACTGTAACATGAAAAGTCAACTGTCAGCCACCCTATTCTCACCAACCCCAGACCTGCATGTCCTGACCAAATCAAATCAAAATCTTTTATCCACTACTCCACTTTTAAATAAATAATAATAATTTCCATACCTTATCATCATTTCACCTAGATATGAAAAGATTACAATCCCCTAAAGCAAGGGATTGTGTTCCCTTGAGTTTGCCTATAAATATGTAACCTAAATTATCACCCAAAACACACTTCAAACTTCTCTCTTAAGAACTGCAACTTGCACTAATCATCTCCCACGCATCCGTTGTTTTCGTTTCCGATCCTGTTACCAGGTAAGCCAAGAATATAACCTTGAGATCTGCTTTCCAACCCTTATATTCTCCTAATTCTTGATCTTAATATATATACTTCTTGTTATTTAATCGCATTCTAGACCTTCAATTCCGAGGCCAACACCAAGAAAACCCGAATCTCGATTAATCCCTTAACAAGAACCACAGGTGAGTCTCACAGCCCCTATTCTCGCTGTTTTCACTGTTTTTAAACTGTTTTTGGGGCGAGGGACACGTACTTAAATAATGTTTTATCATGGTATACTTACAAGCTATGCAAACGATTATGTGTTTAAATTATATTTCATGATGAGCAATGCGAACGGTTATCTAAGGTTTTCGATGTATGTGCGCTAGAACTCGAGTAAGTGATCACTTTACCATTGGAACTCTAAGGGTAGGGACTGCTGGTTTGATCCACCCACTCGTAGGGGTCGCACCTCTTTGCATGGACGAGTGCCTAGTATGGTCATGGGGCAGTACTATGGGTTTGAGCCCGCTCGTAGGGGTCGCGCCTCTTTGCATGGACGAGCGCCTTGTTTTCCGGCACAACGTCCGCGCGTAACCCGCGGGACGGAATTATTGATTAGCTCGTAGGGGCAGCGCCTCTTTGCATAGACGAGCACGGTTTTTCAGAAATGTCCACGCGTAAACCGCGGGACGGCATTATATTATTTAGCTCGTAGTGGCAGCGCCACTTTGCATGGACGAGCACACTTCCGGTAATGATCGCGCGTAGCCCGCGGAACGACTTTTATCAGAAATATGTGTCAGATCTATGTTTTCATACGGATTATCAACTATATGTTTAGACATGAAATCAGAAATGTGTTTCAATATGATTTTATCAAGACTATGATGCAATGCGATTTATATAGTTACTAAAACTTGTGAACTCACTCAGTTTATACTGATTCAAATGTTTTTACGTGTCTTTCAGGAGATAAGTAGGTAGCGCATGGAGTCACACTTAGAGCACCTCACGCTGAATATCTAAAATTAGCTTTTTGGAAGATTTTAGTTCTATCCCTTCGATGCGCGTAGTTGTTCCCGCCGCGCAAGGGGATAGGGCGTGGAAATCTTCAACAGTTTTATACTTGGATGTTTTTATGTAATTTTTAAACAATGTAATGTATTTGTATTAAACATTTCATGCGCAATGAAAATCTTACTATAAATGTTTGCAATGGCCCGTGCTTAATTATCAATCCCCACTCGCGCGCGCCCGGCTGTTTCCGCCGCTCAGGGCCGGGTGTGACACTATGTTTCACGGGATTTTTAGTTACTGAGATAGCAGCTGTGTTATCAATGCAAATAGGAGTAAGTAAGAAATTCAGACCATAGTCGCGCAACTGTTGTTGTATCCAAAGAACCTGAGAGCAGCAGTTGGATGCTGCCATGTATTCTGCCTCACAGGTTGAAATTGCGACTGAAGTCTGCTTCTTGCATTGCCACGACACCAATCTGCCACCAAGAAACTGACATCCTCTAGTTGTTGACTTCCGACTCTGATTGTACCCTCCATAATCAGAATCTGTGTAAGCGACCAGCTCCAAGTCTCCTCCTCTCTGGTACCACAACCCCAGCTTCGGCTTGCCCTTGAGATACCGCAGTATCCTCTTTGCACCTTTCAAATGAGATTCTTTTGGATTTGCCTGAAAACGTGCACAAAGACAAACAGCAAACATTATATCAGGCCTAGATGCAGTTAAGTACATTAAAGAACCTATTATTGCCCGATATTGAGTTGGGTCCACATCTGAATCACCGTCTACTTCAGCACCCAATTTGTGATTGACGCAGATTGGAGTATCATATGGAGAACTGTCCTCCATCTTAAAGCGCTTGAGCACATCATGAACATACTTCGTCTGATAAATGAACATCCCGTCCTTCTTCTGATCAACCTGCAATCCTAGAAAGAAAGTTAGTTCACCCATAGCACTCATTTCAAACCTTTTCTTCATGACGGCTTCAAACTCCTGACACATGGAGACTTTTGACGCAGCAAATATAATGTCATCCACGTAGACTTGTACCAGCAGGAAGTCACTTCCATCTCTTTTGAAGAACAACGTGCTATCAATTTTCCCTCTTTCAAAACCATTCTCGAGCAAGTAATCCGATAAAGTTGAATACCAGGCACGAGTGCCTGATGTAATCCATACAACGCCTTGCTCAATCTGTATACGTGATCTGGAAAGTCTGGGTCAGGAAAACCCGGAGGTTGCTCAACATACACAACCTCATCAACTTTCCCATTCAAAAACGCACTCTTCACATCTAGCTGAAACACCTTCATCTTTTCATAAGCAGCAAACGCCAAAAACAATCTTATGGCTTCCAACCTGGCGACAGGAGCGAACACTTCGTTATAATCAATCCCCTCTTGTTGATTAAAACCTTTAACGACTAGCCTCGCCTTGTTTCTTATAATAATCCCCTTATCATCTCTCTTGCACTTAAACACCCATTTTGTGCCTATCGCATGCACATTCTTTGGTTTTTCAACCAAAGTCCAAACTTCCATCTTCTCGAATTGAGCCAACTCTTCTTGCATGGCTTCGACCCACGAGTTGTCCTTTAAAGCCATTTGATAATTCTTCGGTTCAATCTGGCTTATAAAGCAGGTGTACAGGCATTCATTGATTATTCCTGTCTCCTTAATGCTTGTATAAACACAGGTGTGTTCATTCAAGCTACTTCTTGTTTGTACACCGGAGGACACATCACCAATTACATTATCCAAAGGGTGATCTTTATGAATTCTCGTGGTCGGAACAGAACCAACATGCAAATTATCTTCCAAATTAGAAGAGATCTCATCAATGGTTGTTTCATGCTGAGAGTGAAAAGGATTGATAAATTCTTCTTCAGTTGAGGCAGCAGGGGTACCGATAGTGTTTGATGAGGATGGTTGACATTTATCAATCAGCTGTCTTTGTAATAGATTTTCTTCCTCATCGAGTATCATGTTCGTCGCAACTCTTTCTTCTTCTTCTTCAGAAATTTCCAAATCCGGTATGTTAAACGACTTAAAAAGCTTAACATAGTCGAAAAGCTCAGCAGGTCCATTGCTAGGTTTTGGCAGTTGGTAACTTGTGATGTTGGTGTTACACACCACCTCCACCTTGCAATTCGAAGTATTGAAGACACGTCTGTTGGGAGTACCAACAACATAACCGACTAAGATTCCTTCATCGGCTACTTCGCCAAATTTAGAATTTGTCTTCAAGATCGAACAAGGGGACCCGAATGGTTCAAGACCACTCAAGTTGGGCTTCCCTCCATGCATAAGCTCGTAACACGTTTTACCAAGTCTCTTAACGGTTAACACTCTATTCAGAACATAGCAGGCTGTAGCAACTGCTTCAGCCCAGAACATCACAGGAAGCTTCGAATCTGCCAGCATAGTTCTGGCTCCTTCAATTAAAGTTCGGTTCTTCCTTTCAGCCACTCCATTCTGTTGCGGAGTATACGGAGCGCTGTATTGGTGCTCAATTCCTTTCTGAAGACAGAAAATCTCCATTTCAAAATTCTTGAACTCCGTTCCATTGTCACTCCTGATGAACTTCACTGTTTTACTCATGACGTTCTCAACTTTGGTAATCAAATTCTTCACCATTTGAGCCGTCTCATCTTTCGATTTCAGAAAATATACCCACGAATATCGCGAGTAGTCATCAGTGATCACCAAGCAGTAAGAAGTACCTCCTAGACTTTTTACATTCATGGGACCGAAGAGATCCATGTGAAGCAGTTCTAGAGTACTAGCAATAGAGTTGACCTTCTTGGTGAGATGGGATTTCTTGTGTTGCTTTCCCTTCTTGCATGCAATACATTTGTCTTCAAAGTTAAAACTTTTCAAGGGAACGCCCATCACAAGTCCATTCCTGACAATGTGGTTCATCTTCCGAAGATGAATGTGCCCCATCCTCCTGTGCCACAATTCGGATTCCGATTCGCTTGCTTTCGTCATTAAACATGATTCTTCCATGGCCATTTTAGTAGACCTCATATCCATCACATAAGTATTTGTATCACGTGGAGCTTTCATCACTATCCACTCGTCTGGTATCTGAAAACCAGGCTTCAACACGATCGCTTCATTCTTCGTGAAATGAACAGTGTACTCCTTATCACAAATCTGCGACACACTCAGCAGATTGTGCTTCAACTCTTCTACAAAGTTCACATTCTCAAGAGTCATTTTTCCATTGGACACCGTTCCTCTTCCAGTAATTCTTCCTCCACTTTCACCGGCAAAGCTAACTCTCGCTCCTTGAACAGGTTTTAAGTCGTGCAACAAGTATTTGTTACCCGTCATGTGCCGGGAACAGCCGCTATCTACAATCCAAAGACTGTGGGCAGCCCTGTTCAACTGTTCCTGCACAATAAAGCAAAGGATTAGAATCTAGGGACCCAAGACCAATTGGTCTTGGATCTATATATCCCGTACTTCTGCTTTCCAAAGTTAGCATCTGGATAATTCCTGTCAGTTCTATTAGGAAATCTCCTTGGAAATTGAGTGTGAGGCCTTCCAAACCTATGTGTATTGAAAGTATTATATCTAGTGGTTTGGTTATTAGCATTGTTAAACTGAGGTTTGTTTCTGTGAAAACCTGAATTAGTTACATTTCGGAACTTTGAAGGGTTTTCATTTTTAGCAGTATTAAAATTACCATTAGGCTTATGCTCAGTTTTAATAGGCCTCACACCTCTGAATTTCGGCGTCAGAGGGCAATCTGCAACAAGATGTCCTAACTTATTACACCTAAAACAACACATATGCTCCATTTTCTTTTCAAAAGTTGTTTTGGATGTCGAGGCTGTGTTACCGGCCGTTCGTCTCACATAAGGTGGGACGTACGGGTTGAGTGGAGTACTCTTTTTATAAGTTTTATCTTTTTCTCCACCAGTGGGTAACAGTACCTTCTCTTTTGTCTTACCCGATTCGGACATCTTATCCGAATCTGATGAGATTGGACTCGTAACAGAAATTTTCACACTTGAAACAGGCGAACTCGTTTCGCCACTACTAACACTTGGTTCTTTACTCGTAACCTTGATTGGAACTGTCTGAGGAACTTCAAAATCAACAGATTTCTGAACACTAGGGTTAAAAGTGTAATTGTGGTTATAAGGTGGTGGAACCTCGTGATAACCAATTCCTCCTCTCTTTGTAGAGGTACCTTGATCACTAACAAGGTGATCAAGAATAGCTGAGGAATTTCTGAACTGTTCAAGTTTTCGGTTCAGTTCCACCACTTTCACCTGGTGGTCAGCAATCTGCTTTTCTCGTTCAGCAATCAGTTTAGTCTTTTCTTCTAAAACCTCATAACTTAGATCAATTACTTCAATTTTTTCAGCAAGTTTTGTTTTTAAGCTTTTAACATCTTTTTCACACGCTTTTATTTTAACTTTGTAACTGTTTTCTCTTGCTTTCATAAAGTGATGATCTTCTTTAAGAGTTTTAAATTCAGCATCTAAACGAACATACTGATCAGTTATGGTAGCAAGTTGCTCAGACAAATTCTCACATTTAGTACAAATAGATTTAGAACTTACCTCGGAGAGTTGATCCTTGTTATCTGCCATGAAAGCTTTTTCCTTACCAGTAGCTTTCTCTTCTCAGGTAATCTTCTCACATTCTTCATTCTCAACCTTAGCCATATTTGCCTGTTCACTAGTTTCATTCGAATGCAGGTTCCAGTTGTATTCACCTGCTTCTCTGGACATCATGGCATTGACTTCTTTACTACTCCCAGTGTGCTGTGCAGACCGGCCTAGACCACGTTCAACTCGCTCGTTTCTGCACTCTTTGGCAAAGTGCCCGTTTTGTTGACAGTTATAGCACCTCACCTTAGACTTGTCGAACCCTGGCCTGCCACCAACAAACTTTCTCCTCGTCTTTCTCATAAACTTCTTCACTCTCCTCACTATCATGGCCATCTGCCATTGTAAATCCATTTCCTCCAGATCATCAGCATCGATCTGGTCATAGTCTTCATCCAGCATCGCTGGATCAACCACCTTTCCTTAAATATAGTTTTCATATGAAGCAATAAATGAAGCATAGAGGCCAAACTGCTCTTCAGCAGATTTGACACTCATTGGCATCTTTGAGTAATTATTGCTTGAGGAACTTGAAGATCCACTATTCTTGCTTGCTGTCTGTTGAGTACCACTTGATCCACCCGCAACAAAGCAAACATCCCCATTTGAGTTTACTGACACATGCCCCTCCTGTGAAGACTTGGCACCCGACTCGCTCTTCGAGTAGTAGGCGGCAGAATTAGTCTTTGAACTTGAATTGGAGTTTACTTTAGCACCGTACATGCCTGGATCTTGAACCTGATCCATAGATGTTTCTTTTCTTACCATATTAAGCTCAAAAGTTCTGAGCTTGTTGACAGTGGTTTCAAGATCATAAGTAGGGAAGTCCTTGTCTTCCCTCATCAGTACAGTATACATCTCCCATTTTGGTGGGAGGGCATCGAGAAGCTTTTCCACAATCTCTTCTTCTCGGTAGGAAATGGAGTAGTTACTCAATTCAGTCATTAGATGATAATATCGAGTGATAATATCATCAAGAGATTCGTTCTTCAAGTACTTAAAAACTGAAAATTGAGTTTTGAGCAACTTTATCTTTGAAGCCCGAATACCTACATTTCCTTCAAATCTGTTCTCAAGAGCTTCCCAAAGCTCTCTAGCCGATGTATACTTTCTGAACGTATGGAGGATCTCCTGTGGAAGAGCCATTGTGATTGCAGCATGGGCCTTGCTTTCGGCTTCATACATCTTTTTCTCCTCCTCTTCCATTTTACTGTATTTCTTGATTTGGTCTCGACCCTCATACTCCATGACTGGTGGAATATATCCATCTTGGATGCATACCCACATCTTCGCATCCTGGTACTTAACGTATTGTATGAACCGATCCTTCCACGTGACAAAATCGGTTCCCTTCAGCAACCTTGGGGCCTTTGTAGCTGACCCCGCTTCAACTTCCATCTTTACAAGCTCCGAAATGTTGATCGACGACATCCTTCTTGAAGACTAAGAAACCCGAAAAATTCTGAGTAGGCGAAGTTAAAAAAATTTCCTCTGAACAGTACTGTAGGCGAAGTTAAGGATAACTTCGCATAACTTCGCTTAAGTAATAACTTCGCTGGATCTTTCTTAAATTCGCGTGACTGGGCGAAGTTGAGAATAACTTCGCTTACGGTAAGCGAACTTAGAAAGTAGGTGAACTTGATGAGAACTTCGCTGAGCTAGGCGAACTTGAGGAGAACTTCGCTGAGTTAGGCGAAGTTGAGGAGGTAGGCGAAGTTGTAAATAACTTCGCTTCTCCTTATATCTTTGCTGAAACCCTACGTATCCTGACGGCAACTTCGCCTGATGAACAGCAACTTCGCCTGACGAACTTAAACTTTCTGCAGATCTGAAAATCAGATTTTAACGACGTTTTTGACGGTTTAAAGGCTTGAACACACTGGTAGGAGGCTAGAATGATCAACAACACCAAAAACTAGTCCCGTGAATAGTCGAAACGGGACAAATTCTACACCCGCGTGAATATCCCGAACCACACAATCGAGCAAAAGCTCTGATACCAATTGTAGGTTCCCTGGACGGATCACACGAGATATCCCGATATACACAGGTGCGGAATCCCTGTGTAGATCGTTAAGGACGTAGAACACAATCACACGAACACACGAATACGATACGAACAAACTCACGTTATATTAATAACTCAACACGTGATTCTTACAGACTCTCGACCTCACGTCACTTGACTCACTGAATTACACGTAACTTAACCACCTCGAACTATATGTAAACAGTAATCCGTAATCTATATAAATACACGACAACTTCGCCTCAGGCGAAGTTGTCCATAACTTCGCTTGTTCAACAAGTTCGCCTAGGCGAACTTGTCAACAACTTCGCTTAGTTAACAAGTTCGCCTAAGCGAACTTGTCAACAACTTCGCGTTAAACAAACAAATACATAAACAATATTACAGACTCGATTACAGACATTAGACATATGAACTACTGACATCTATGCACCAACAGGGTATATGGGATAGGGGTGATGGTGAGATGATATAATAATTTTGCAATTTGACCCTTCTACTTCTAGTTGGTTTAGAAATGAGTTACAAAATAAGTTTATGGTTGGTTTTGTATATAAATAAAAGTTATATTGGGTAATTAAATAATATAAACGAAAATAATAATACACTCGATAAATGCGTTATTTTATTGATTAAATTATCTGAACTAGAAACGAGTCGGGTAAGGCTATCAAAACAATAAATGAAAAGTTTGAATTGTTACACTTTAATTCCGATGAAACTTTTAAACACTCTCTATATTTATTTTGGTAATTAGATGTGGGACCATGGTCAATTTTTATTATATTTCCTATTTTAAATGCCTAAATAATGTAGAAAGTGAGAAAGGGGGTAGACTGGTAGTGCTATACCATTGGAAACACGGACACTAGAAATCACATTAATATGTTAATGTTAATTTTCTTTGAAAAACATATAGTAATATTATCCTTAAGTTAAAAAGAATAATGTTGGGTTAAGAGTTTGACCCAAATGAGGAGATTTGACCTAAATGAAGAATATGGAAGATTGGAATCTTCTCAACCTCCTCAGAATCTGCTAAGTATTGAATCCGAGCACACCTTGGGATCCGAGCAAGCTTTTACTTAGCCGGGTATGAGATTTTGCCTCCCGGGCAAGGTTTACTTCAATTAGTCTTCTTAAGTGGATATCCGGGCAAGGTATACTAATTTAGTGCATTCCCGAGTAAGGATCACTGATTTGGTATCTCCGAGCAAGGTTCACTTTGTCAAGCAAGTTTGTTCTTCAAGACCAAGTATTTTACTCTTCCGAGTAAGGTTTGGTTAACCAAGTCCAAGAAGCCAAGTGATTGGAAGACCGGGCAAGGTATTTATTAATAAGTATGGTCCAAGTATACTTGATGAATTAAAGGAATATATCTAAGTTATATCGAGTAAGGTTCAACTCAAGCAAGGAACTGTACTCCCGAGTACACTCTGCTAATAAGTTATTTATGACAATGAGCCGAACAGGACCATTGAAGAACAGGGTTGCTCGAAAGGATTTGTTGGGCAAAGTCTGATAATTCCAAGAAGACTGAAGTCTACTCGGTGAATATTTTACTTTGTAAAATATTCTTTAAGTAAAGTCTACCCGGAAACTGATCTCGAGTACACTTCTATGTTTACCAAGTCTGAAGGAAGGCCGAGTACACTGCGTACTCGGAGACTGAAGATTAATGAAAAGCCTACCCGGAAGACTTGTTTTACACTTAGTTTATTTTGAATATGTAATTTGAATATGTATTATCGGATAGGGTTTCTAGAAGGAATGACAGCTGTCCTAGGTTGGCAGGCCTATAAATAGAATATTTAGGGCACGCCGCCAGGAGAGAGGCAGAACACACAATACGGATAAGACTGACTCATTTATTGATAGAATATTGTGTGACGGCTGTCTTAGGATTCCTAGAAAACCCTAAATCGATTATCCTTTTGTATGATTAACATTATATAAATGGAAATATTTTGAGTGAATCTTGAGTGTGCCTTCTACCTGTGATTATTTATTGCAACCGTATGTTTGTTATTGATTCCGCCTTTAACAAACGGATATCTTTCTAAATATAGCAACCCGTCATTAACTCTCTTGTCAACACGATTAATCTGGTGAGTTATGACTTGATTGATTAAGATCCAGCTGAAATCCAAGGGACCGACAAGTGGTATCAGAGTCTGATTACTACTATTTTTAGAAAGATTGTTGCTGATTGAAGATTTGAAGAAGAATGACGTAAGCAGACCACTGTTCGATTGATTTGTGACGTCAGCAACCCTGTTTTCATTTTTCTTCCAGATCTACAATCTACCGGTGTTTTCTCTTCCTTATTTCAATTAAAGTTCAAATCTTTATATCTAAATCTTGTTCTAATCACATCAGACACATCAAATCTAAGCATTCTGTTTTCAGATCTGATTATTTTGAAACTCTTTTTAAAGAAACTGATTTTTGATTTCTCAAAATGTCTGGATATGAGGAACAAGAGGTGTCTACTAACAAGATACCTAGGTTGTATGGACAGGAAAACTTTATCAAATGGAAGGCACTTTTTGAAGCAGCCGTATGCTACAATGATATTGACATGTGGAATTTCATCAAGAATGGTCCACAAACTGATGTTGGAGAAGTGGAAACTATGGAAGAATATGAGAAAAAAACTGACAAGGGTTAGAGAAAGCAGTGATGAGGAATCTTTTATTAGGAAGAAAATTGTCTTTGTCAAAAGCAAAGTTGAAAGACAGGACATCAAGATTGAGGAATTTGTTCCTTTTTCAATTGATTTTGATGGTTTAAAGAATCAGAAGACTCTAGGAGTCAATACACCTAAGCCAAGTGAAAGATACAATAAACCAAAAGAACATGAAGTCTTCAAGGGCAAGGTTTGGTGCAAAAGGTGTGATGAATATGGTCACCACACAGATTCATGTAATGAAAGATCCAAATTCAAACCATTTCATGTACCAGATGGAACAAAGTATGGTCAAGACTTTGTCCTGTACAAACAGAAGTATGATGAATATCTGGGAAAAGGAAAGGTGTGTGGCAATGAAACCATGAACAAAGAAAAGAAGAAATCTGAAAAGGAGACAAGGGTTGACAAGAAAATGACTGAACTAGAAAGAAGAAGCAAATCTCCTAAAAGGCATGAGAAATTGACCAAAAAGAACTATCAGTCTGTGAGAATCAAGCAAGATACTCAATCAGTCAAATCTGATGGTTCTCAAGGATCATCAAGCAGTGAGAAGACAAGAAGAAAAGATGCATATTCTAGAATTAAACCAACAGAACTCACTGGTGATGAGAAGTTTTTACTAAGACATGGATATGAACCACATGGTTTCCTTTGGAAACCTAAGACTGAGAGTAAGGTTGAACAAATTGCTGATGTAAGAGACTACTCTGAGATGAAGGACTATGTGATACAGGAGTATGTCACTGACTCAGCTGAATACCTGTGTTCAACCTCACTTGTCAAAACTCCAAGAGAGTGTGATTATGAAACTGATCATTCAGACAATTTAGAATTGACTAATGAAGATCATAAACCAACAACACTTACTTCCCAAGCTGTGACTAAAACTGAGTCTGAAGAGATGCAAGTTGATAAGACTTGCACTTCATCACATAACTAATCAAATTTTCTCTGTATGTGCAGGAACAGTCCACTCCTCTTAATGACATATGGTATATGGATAATGGTTGTTCTAGGCACATGACTTGTGACAAGAGATCTCTTGTCAACTATGAAGAGAAGTATGAAGGTCCAGTAGCTTTTGGGAGTGATGAGAATGGTGGAAAGATTGTTGGAAAAGGAATCTTAACAAATGGGAAAGTCTCATTTGATAATGTATTTCATGTTGAAGGTCTTCAGTACAATCTGCTGAGCATATCACAAATGTGTGATAAAGGTTACAAAGTCAGTTTTGATGATTCACACTGTTTCATTTTAAAACCTGAGTTTGTAATTCCACCTGAAATGATTATGATGATAGCACCAAGAAATGGAAACTTGTATGAGTTGAATATGAAAGAAGCCATTTCAAGAGAAGGTGCATGTTTTGTTTCCAAAGCCACTGAAAATGAATCTAAATTGTGGCATAGGAAACTGTGTCATGTAAACTTGAAGAACATGAACAGACTGGTCAAAGGTGAGCATGTGATTGGTTTACCTACAAGAGAATTCAAGTTAGATGATCATTGTGACTCATGTCAAAAGGGAAAACAACACAAGTCTACTCATAAGACAAAGCTCATCAATTCAATTGATCAACCACTTATGTTACTTCACATGGATCTCTTTGGTCCTATGAGTGTGCCAAGTATTGGAAAGAAGAGATACTGTCTGGTGATCATTGATGACTATTCAAGATATACTTGGGTTTATTTCCTAAGTACCAAAGATGAGACTGCTGAGTTGATTAAAGGTTGTGTCACAATGATTGAGAATAAGCTGAATAAGAAAGTCAAGATGATGAGAAGTGACAATGGTACAGAGTTCAAGAATGGAGTTATGGAAGAATTTTGCACAAAAAAAGGATATTTCAACAATTTTCAGCTCCTAGAACTCCTGAACAAAATGGAGTGGCAGAAAGAAGAAACAGAACCTTGATAGAAGCTGCCAGAACCATGTTGGCAGATGCAAATTTGCCTGTCACTTTTTGGGCTGAAGCAATCAATACAGCATGTTATGTTCAAAACAGGGTGCTTGTAAACAAAAGGCATAACAAGACTCCATATGAAATTTTCAATAATAGAAAGCCTTACATCAAGTTTTTCAAGCCCTTTGGTTGCAAATGTTTCCTTTTGAACACTAGAGATTATTTGAACAAGTTTCAAACTAAGTCACTAGATTGTTTCTTTGTTGGATATTCTACTCACTCAAAGGCATACAGAGTATATGTGAAAGATCACATGAGTGTGATAGAGTCTTCTGACATTATTTTTAATGAGAATCAGTTCAACACAGTCAGTGGTGCAGAATGGCTGTTTGATCATGAGAAGTTAATAAAGTCATTCAAGATTTATTCTGAAGACTTTGATGATTCATTCTACAAGACCAGTGTACTTGAAGAGAATAAGAAGAAAGAATTGGACTTGGAAGAATTGTGGAAAAAGGTTGCTAGAAAAGAAAAGGAATACACTTTTGTGAACAGCTCCTCAAGCAAGGTCATTGAACAGGATCAGGCTATGAACAATCAAGACAGTCCAAATGTATAGAATGATCAAGTTCAGAATGAGAGTGATACAAGCAACCAATCAAATGAAGAAGCTGTCACCACAGAAAGATTTCAAGACTTATTCCAAAATTTGAATCTGGGAAACAATGGTGCATCTACTTCAGGACAAAACAATGAGGAAGCACCACAGTTTCATGATGCAGAAGCTGATTTGATAATTGAAGAACCTGAACTCAATGAAACAAATCTTGACACAAATTTGTCTACAAATATGATAATACAAACTCCTACTGTTGAAAAGAATCATCCTGCTGAAAATATCATTGGTGACTTGCATGAAAGAGTTACAATGAGTCATTCTGAGATAGCAAACATCTGTCTGTACTCTTGCTTTCTATCTCAAATAGAACCAAAGAACATTGCTCAAGCTTTAAAAGACAATAGTTGGGTAGAAGCAATGCAAGAGGAATTGGCACAGTTTAGATATCTACATGTGTGGGATCTTGTAGACAAGCCATATGACAGATATGCAATTGGAACCAAGTGGGTTTTCAAAAACAAAAGGGATGAAAGGGGTTTAGTGATTAAAAACAAAGCTAGACTTGTAGCACTGGGATGTCTTCAAGAAGAAGGGATAGACTTTGAGGAAGTATTTGCACCAGTTGCAAGACTGGAAGCCATAAGAATTTTCCTTGCATATGCTGCCTCAAAGAACATTAGAGTATTCCAGCTTGATGTTAAATCTGCATTCCTAAATGGAAAGATTGATGAAGAGGTGTATGTAGCTCAGCCACCAGGTTTTGAGGATCCTATGTATCCAAACAGGGTGTACAAGTTAAACAAAGCCCTTTATAGACTGCATCAGGCTCCTAGAGCATGGTATGATGAGCTATCAACTCATCTACTTGAAAATGGTTTCACACGGGGAGCCATTGATAAGACACTCTTCTACAAAAGAAAGGGATCAGATTTGTTGCTTTTACAAGTCTATGTTGATGATATCATCTTTGGATCTACAAATGAAATTATGTGTTTGGAGTTTGAAGGGGTGATGAAATCCAAGTATAGCATGAGTTCCATGGGTGAAATGAACTTCTTTCTGGGACTGCAAGTTCTACAAAAGGCTGAAGGGATCTTCATTCACCAAACTAAATATGTGCAGGACATTTTGAACAAGTTCAACTGTCATGATTACAAGACTGCTTCAACTCCAATGGACACCAAAGAAAAGATGATTGCTGATGAAAAGGGGGAGTCAGTAGATGAACATGAATACAGAGCCAAGATTGGATCTCTGATGTATCTGACTGCAACAAGCCCAGATATCATGTTTGTTGTGTGTGTATGTGCAAGGTTCCAGTCAAATCCAAAAGTCTCCCACATGAATGTTGTGAAAAGAATATTCAGATATTTGAAGGGAAGACCAGACTTAGGAATTTGGTATCCTAAGAATCAAGCCTTTGATCTGCTTGCTTATACAGACAGTGATTATGATGGGTGTAACATGAGCAGAAAGTCAACATCAGGGGGACGCCAGTTTTTGGGTGAAAGGCTAGTGTCATGGCAATGCAAGAAACAGACTACAGTATCAATCTCCACTGCAGAAGCTGAATATGTTGCTACATCTGCCTGCTGTGCACAAGTTCTCTGGATTCAAAATCAGATGCTGGATTATGGTTTGAATTTTCTAAACACCCCTATTCTGATTGATAATACTGCTGCATATTTTACTGTTAAGAATCCTGTGAAACATTCTAAGACTAAGCACATTGAAATCGGACATCACTTCATCAGAGATTGCAGTGAAAAAGGTCTGATTGAAATGCAAAGAGTTGATACAAGTGATAACTTGGCTGACCTATTCACCAAACCACTTGACAGAACCAGGTTCAACTTTCTTTTGAAAGCCCTGGGGATGATCAACTCTGATGAAATCTGATTAAGGATGTGTGCTTAGCTGTGTACCTCTATGTGCTAACTGAAGAGTTTAGCAGAGGTCACACATGTTGAATGTTTTGTTAAAGTATGTTGCTGAATATGTTACTAAATATGTTACTGAGTATGTTACTGAGTATGTTGCTGAATATGTTACTAAATATGTTACCGATTATGTTACTGAGTATGTTGCTGAATATGTTACTGAATATGTTACTGAGTATGTTACTGAGTATGTTGCTGAATATGTTACTGAATATGTTACTGAGTATGTTACTGAGTATGTTGCTGAATATGTTACTGAATATGTTACTGAGTATGTTATTGAGTATGTTACCGAGTATGCTAAATATAGTGTGACTTAACTGTTTATATGTGTGTCTCTCTGTGATAA
This sequence comes from Bidens hawaiensis, assembly GCF_021521415.1. Classification (NCBI taxonomy): domain Eukaryota; kingdom Viridiplantae; phylum Streptophyta; class Magnoliopsida; order Asterales; family Asteraceae; genus Bidens; species Bidens hawaiensis. Next base: position 82,659 of record NW_027498349.1, on the reverse strand, counting down.
CTGATTATTTTATTAGAGATTACCCATATTGAATATGTTTCAACTGAATGTTGATTGAATATGTTTTGAATATGTTTCAACTGAATGTTGATTGAGTATGTTTTGAATATGTTTCAACTGAATGTTGATTGAATATGTTTTGAATATGTTTCAATTGAATGTTGATTGAGTATGTTTTGAATATGTTTCAACTGAATGTTGATTGAATATGTTTTGAATATGTTTCAACTAAATGTTGATTGAATATGTTCTGAGTATGTCACAAGTTTGAAGTTAACTGATAGGTGCTTAAATAAATGTCTGTGCAATCTGTTTGGAATTGATATTAATTTTTGACTATCAAGTTAACTAATCTGATGTTAATGATAATCTGTTTGATCTGTTTAGGTGAAATTGAATGCTTATCTGATGTCATAAGTAATCACATGTTTATGGTTACTTGAATATGTTCTTTATCTGATCTTCTAATATTGTTAAGATAGGATAGACATTGAATGTTAGTGCAGTCTGTTTTTCTTGATGATGTTAAGAATGATTAAGATTTGATTGTGTGATGCAACTGTTTATGTCAAAATGTGTTTTATGTCAAAATTAAGACATTCAATGAATTTTGCATAAATACTTTATTTTGGTAAAAACATGAGCAAGCTGATTAATGGTGTAGAGATATGATAAGATTATTCAGTTCAAGCTTTAAAGAAGCTTAAAAGAAGGATTTTTTTTTGGTCTCATAAAGTTGTTTTTGCTGAAAACTATGTCATTTGCCCAGTTGGAAGGACATGCACTTGTGTATGTTTGGTCCTTAAATCTCTATAGATTCAAAGGATAGCCATTGACCTGAAAACTGAATGCATTTGGGGCAATTATGACTTGTTTCTTATTCCTTCACTTAAAACTATGTCAATAGCTCTGACTTTGAAAGGACATATACTCATATGTATGTTTGGTCCTGTTAACCACTTCTGGTCAAACAGGATAGCTATTAACCTGACAATAAAGAGATATTGGGGTGATTGAATGATTAACTGAATTTTAATGGGAAATGATAGTACATTGACTACTTAGCTGATCATATGGAATTAATAGGCTAAAAAGACCTTAGTATAGTAATTAACATGTATGGTTGCTTTCCCATGCTGATGTAAAATCTAAGGTGATATAAACATAATGAATATGCTAATCTTTATGTGGAGATGCATAGTTGTTTTGCATGTCTCAAGATAAATCTCTCCGAATGATAGCAGAAAAGTGATTACCCAGCCATACACGAGCCTGTTGTTATTTGGTCAACCAAAAATGAAACATCTTTAAATATGACAAGGAACATACTTTAAGAAAATTTGAGAAAATATCAAAAACAAGGGGAAGAATGAATAAATCAACCAAAAGTTGATAAGTGTTTTAAATATTTTATCAAACAAGAGGTAACAACTAGAACTACAAAGATGTTGGAAAAAACTGTCTCATCTTGAATGAAAGGCATGTTTCTAACTGTAAGTCCAATGTTCAACCTCTAGATATGTTTGAATCTAAAAAAATACAAAAATACAATAAGTTCTGTCATACAAAAATATTTTTGACCAAATACAGGAGGTTGGAGTCAAATTGGGGTGATCTGGGGAAAGCCAAATAAGCTTTGAGAAGAGATACATCATTGCACAGTGTTGACCATTAATGCATTATGCTTTAAATGAACCTAAATCATATCACCAAAGAGATGAAATTCATGCTAAGTTTATACCTGCTGTTAACCTATCTAAGTTGTCATAATAATGCTGAGAGTGAAGTATTGAGATAGCTACTTAGTCAATATGATCCCATTCTTGAGATCTTTTTAGAAAATGGAAGAAAATGTTTTGAAGAGAAATATAACTGAAATTTGATCTCTAAATGCACCATTTGCTCTTAAACTATGATCTTTAATGAAAAATATATTTTTGACAAGTTGTTTAAGTCAAAAAGTGTTGCATTTTGCCTAAAAAGGTTGAATATGTAAGTTCGGGTAAGGTTTAATGCTTTATAACCTTCCCGAGTACAAACTGTTTGAATATGTATTTTCGGGTAAGGTTTAATGATTTACAACCTTTCCGAGTACAAAACAGTTGTTTATTTGTGAATACGTTATTTCGGGTAAGGTTTGATAGTTTTCAACCTTTCCGAGTAAGCTTAGTCATTTTTTTGACTTGTTTGTGTGAATATGTTGTTTCGGGTAAGGTTTGATAGTTTTCAACCTTTCCGAGTAAGCTTAGTCATTTTTGACTTGTTTTTGTGTGAATATGTTGTTTCGGGTAAGGTTTGATAATTTTCAACCTTTCCGAGTAAGCTTAGTCATTTTTTACTTGTTTTTGTGTGAATATGTTGTTTCGGGTAAGGTTTGATAGTTTTCAACCTTTCCGAGTAAGCTTAGTCATTTTTGACTAACTTTATGATTTTCGGGCATGCTTTGAAGTGTTTACACTTTCCGGGTAGAGTACACTATTGTACTAATCTCCCGAGCAGGCTTGAAGTCTTGAGATGATTATGTGTCATTATAATTAGCTTTTAACAAGTAATTCTTGTTTCGGGCAAGCTATGCATGTTATTTGCTATTGTGATTCCAAGCAAACTTTGTGAACTTAAGTTAGTACACCAAGTAAGCTTTGTAATTTGTGTGAATATGTTGTTAGGAAAGGTTTGTTAATCTTTCCGGGCACGCTTAGATGTTACTTTTTAAGTCTGTCATTTTTTTTGGTATACTTTGCATACGATTGTTGTTCGGGCACACTATTCTCCAGAAAGATTGCTCGAGCACACTATGTTTTCAAGCATATTTGAATGAATGTGTTGATTGAATATGTTAATTGATTATGATAAAATTGATTATGATTCTTATGAGGGTTCATGCTAGATAAGTTTTAATTTGAAATTGAGAAATTTATGTGGGGATCTTAATTGATTCTTAGAAAGGATGTTTATTTGATGATTATACTTGATTATATGTCTTGTGATTAATTTTTCAAGAAATCAAGTATTTCGGGTAAACTTTCTTCATTATTATCTTAACTTTAAATTAATTTATTTGACCGAGTAAGGTTTGTATGTGGAAGTATACCGAGTAGAATTTGGATATACTAATATTTCGAGTAAGGTCTTATAAACTTAAATGAAATTAAATGTTTTTAATATATCAAGTGGATAATGTTACTGGTTCACAGCTAATAATTCACAAAATGACAAAAAGCATTTAAAACCCACTTTTCAAAAAGGTATATAAGAGGGAGTTAGGCAAATTTTTCAACATTATTCCCTCTCTCTCTCTCCTTCCATTGCAAAAGACTTACACTCAAAGAAACCTCTCCGACTTCCTAAATTCTAAGTCGATCCTAACCCTAATTTTTATCAGCTTCTAATTCCGACTCGGTAAGCATTAATAATATGTTTTCCGATCTCGATTAGACTACAATGGGCTGTGATTTTATATTTGATTACTGACACACTGTTTATGTGTTTAGGTTATAAATTTGTCGAAGAACAGGTTCTTGAAGATTTCTCCCTATCTTCTTCATATTTTTTACTGAAATTATCTAAAGTACTGAACTTTATGACTAATTTCACGTTGAATATGTTTGTTTATGTATTTCAGATATGGCAGAGCAAGAACAACCGAAGTATATGTTCGAGACAAAGCACAATATGTGCGCATTATTACAAGTGACGCCAGAAAATGAACCTGTGGCTCGAATGATATTGTGGATGGCACGGTCAAACATCAACTTTGCACTCACTGAAAGTCCTATAATTTACAGAAATCACTCCTTGGATTTCTGGAGATCTGCAGAGTTTGTTGAAGATGTGAATGGAAAAAGAATAGAGGCAACCGTGGCCAGATAGGAGATTCAGATCACAGAGAGAATGATCAGAAGGTGTCTAAGACTGAATGATGATGATCACAATCACATAAACTTCAATACAGCACACTTATTGAAAATTTTTGAAGAAACAATGGGGTATCAAGGAAATGTCCATGAAGGAAAGTTTCAGAAGGGTATGTTTCCAATGCTGTACAGGTTTTTAATACATCATATTATTCATGGATTTGCACCCAGAAAGGGATCATGGACTCTGATGAGTCATGATCTAGCAAATACCACAGTTGGGATAATCTTTGATCTGCCCTTTAACTTTTCCAAGATGATTTTTGAGGGATTTGTAGGGAATCTAAAGAAACCAGAAAGAAAGAGATTTTTGCAATATCCAAGATTCCTGCAGATCATATTCAATAGAGAACTACAAGATTTACCAACAGTTAGAGACACACATCAGTTGCAAGACTCTGATGCTTACAAAAGAATCAAGAAATATGGTGTCTCCAATACCTTTAATTTAAATGTTCCTTTTGAAATTTTACCTTGGTTATTAAACCATGATTTGGCTATAATGCCTGTGCCTGAGCTGAGCTCAGAGGAGGAAGAAGGGAATGATGAAAGTGATTCTGATGATGATGATGATGTTGATGGAGATGAAGGTGGAGATGGTTTAGAAATGGAGATTATAGCACCTGAACAGGGGGAGCAAAGAGAAGAACTTGAACAATCAATTCCAACACTACCACACTCACCACCACCAACCCCACCACATCAAACACCACCTCATACCCTTATCCTAGACCAACCTGAAACTTCCACACATCAATCACCACCACCACAGACACCACCAACTCATAGCCTAAACCAATCAGAACCAATTATTTCTAGCCCACCTCAAACACTACCCTTGAGCCTACCTGATACATTTACATATCAAACACAATCACCACTACCTACCATAAACCAAACTGAATTTGAACCACTTTCTACATCAGAACCTACTAGTCCACATGTTGAAACATTCCAAAGAAATCTGGATTTGATGTTGGAAAATGCCGAGTTGAGAAGAAAGGTTAAGGAGGTTATGGATGAAAATGCTGTGTTGAGAAGAAGGGATGAGGAGGTATCTAATGAAAATGTAATGTTGTTGAGAAGGTTAACTGAAGCTGAAATGAAGATTCAAACCCTGGTGCAGGAGGTTGAGAAGACCTCAGCTGCCCCAAAACAGGGGGAGAATATGGATGATGCTGATGTGGGTATGACTGATGTTGTAAGTATTGATAATGTTGATGGTTTGAAGATGATCATGAGTGTTTATGATGATAGTGATGAGAATGAAGGGGAAGTGAGTGGAGAAGAAACCAATAATGCTGAAAATGAAAAGTCAAATAATGAAGAGGTTGTGCTTACAGAAGAATTAACTGAGATTGTAGATGAGGAAATGAGTGTTGAGAATGCTGATATGAATGCTGCTACTGAGGAACTGGTAAACACTGAGCCTGAAGATGATCAAGAAGTTAGTTCCAAGAGGGTAGAGCATGACTTAGAACTGGAAGCTCTTCATGATGAAATTGATAATTTCCCTCCAATAAGTCCTCCTGAAACTGAAGAAGAATTAAAGAAGAGGATGGATAAGGGAAAGGGTATATTGACAGAAGAAGAGCCTCTTAAGGCATATCCTGAAAAGGATGTCTTATTCAGAGATGATGCTGCTGCTGCTGCTGCTCTTGAAGAGCAAGAAAGAATAATCAAAGAATCTATGGAGAGGGAGAAAATAGCCCTATCTCTAACTCCAGAAGAGATTGCAGAGCAGGAAGATCTGATCAGAAAAGCCAACATTGAAAAAGAACTAGCTGAAGATGAGGCTGAATAAGAACTTATAGAAGAACTGATTAAGATGAGCAGAGTTGAGGAAGTAGACAACTCTTTAGCATTGGTAGTCAGCATGTTTCAACCTAAAAGTCAAACATATGAAACTGCTGCTGAACCAGCCACTGGTATGATTCCTGAGGAGGAGATTGGTGAGTCAATTGCCTCAAAGGCTGCCAAGAAATGGGCTGAACAGGTGAGAGAAGATACGAGGAAAAACCCTACTGACAACTGGTCAGAAAGGATAAAAGTACCTGAAACTCAAAAACCAAGATTTGACAAGATATATCAGAGAAGAAAAAGGGTAGCTGAACAAACTGATAATAAAGCAAGTCCCATAAGGGCAACACCCTTGCAAACACTAAGACCTGATGAACATGTGCAAGGTGTCCCTGATATAACAACTAGAGATGAAGCAGATCATCCAGCTCCTGATGAACCAAAGATAGATGCTATGAATGAGCTGACTGAAGAAGAGGATGACTCTGAGAACTCTGATGATGACAATGATGATCAACCTGAGAATGATGAAGAGAAAGTTGGTACAACTGCTAATGTTATGTCCCCACAAGTCGAAATGACTGATGTACACAGGGCAAACATTAAGTTGAGTATGTTTGAAGCCAAAAGGCTGATGGAACAGAAGAACAAAGATGCCAAGAAATACAAAGATTATCTGAGAAGACATGGTTACTCTGAGAAAGATTTGGCACATTTCTCTGTTGACGAATTGCAAGATTTGTACATTAGTGAAAGAGAGAAAGTTGTAGAAAGGTGTGTTAAAGAAAATGAAGAACTTGAGCTGGAAGAATTGAAAAGAAAATTTAATGGAATGTGTGGATACTTGTTGGAAAAAGGCATGAAGCCTGAAATTGTTAAGAATTTGGATAAAAAGACAGTTGTGGATCAGTATAACAGAAGAAAAAGAAAAGAAAAATCTAAAAGGGTCCAAACTGAGAGCTCAATTCAAACTAAAGTACCTGATGAGCCACCAAAGAAGAAAAGAAGAATTCAGACTATAAGGGAAAAAGAAAAGGAACAAGTCAAACATGTTGAAATCCCTATCCCTCAAAAGGATGTGAAACCTGAACCAGAAAATGAACCATTTATGCCATGGGGGAATGAGGAAATGATAAACATCCTAAGAAGCATAATGATAAATAAGAGAAGGATGACTGAAGCAGACTTTAATGTCTTAGAGAAAGAGGATTTGAAGACTCTTTTCTACCTTCAAAAGGATGAATGGGAAAAGGCATTGAGAGAAGGAGAAAATCCAAGATACTATGCCGATGGTAGGTTTGTACCTGCTGGATTGGCAAGAACTCCAGGAATGATTAAGATGTTAATTGAACTTGAAGCAGCTGGACAGGATATTGTTGAATTGGCCAACCTTCCTACTGAGATGGTGGAAGCTATTTATGTTAAGACTTTCAACTTGGGACCTCAAAAGCCTAAGAAGTCGATTCCTGTCAAACCTCCATTTCATCAAAGATTTCCTAGACGAAGAGGTCAAGGAGGAAGAGGTGAATCAAGCAGCTCAGTACAACACAGAACAAGACCACAATCTGATGTGGATCTACCAAGAGAGTTGTACTATGATTCGATCACTGATTCCCTCAAGGTGATTATGGAGAGCAGATTACTAAGAGAGATTGTGGTCAGAAGTGACTTCTGTGAGTTTAATGAAGAACAATTGAGAAGGATGGCCACACTCCATTTGTATGACTACAGAAACAGGGACAAATCTGCAGGTAGACAAATGAATGATTTATCAAAGTACCTGCATGAAGAAGCTGATAAAGGATTCAAGTTTTTGAAAGAAAAGAGAAGTTGGAGAATGATTCAACTCCACAGATCAAAAAGGTCAGAGAAGTTAAAGAGAATGGACAGGGCTGAACTGAACTACCAAATAAGTGTCCGAGATCAGAATCCACTGTCCAACATGAATACGTGTATAAACTTGGGAAGAAGATTGAGAAGGCCAAACTACACAGTACAGAAGAATGGTGTCATTGCTGAAGTGGAATACAAAGAAGACACTGGTCATTATGTGCTGATGAACTCTGATGGAAAAGCTTTGGCAATAATCAAAAAGGATGCAGATCTAACATGCTTACCCAATGATGATCTCATAGATATAAGAGACTTGGTGATACCAGAAGGACACACTCACTATCAAGTGCTCAATATCTTCAGAGAAAGAGCTGCATCAGTAATACAGTTAAGAAGACAAGCAGCCTACAATGGAAGGAAAAGACAGAATAGATAGAATAGGCTTTGCTTTGTAATATCTTCGGACAACTTTTGAATATGTAATTTTGTTTAAGTAATTTGATTGTGAAATTTGACTGTTAATTTGATGTGTATTTTTACTGAGTGTAAGTAACCATAGAGTGTTTTGGGTCAGCTGAGGTGTTCCAATCTAGGGGGAGATTGTTGGGTCAAGAGTTTGACCCAAATAAGGAGATTTGACCTAAATGAAGAATATGGAAGATTGGAATCTTCTCAACCTCCTCAGAATCTGCTAAGTATTGAATCCGAGCACACCTTGGGATCCGAGCAAGCTTTTACTTAGCCGGGTATGAGATTTTGCCTCCCGGACAAGGTTTACTTCAATTAGTCTTCTTAAGTGGATATCCGGGCAAGGTATACTAATTTAGTGCATTCCCGAGTAAGGATCACTGATTTGGTATCTCCTAGCAAGGTTCACTTTGTCAAGCAAGTTTGTTCTTCAAGACCAAGTATTTTACTCTTCCGAGTAAGGTTTGGTTAACCAAGTCCAAGAAGCCAAGTGATTGGAAGACTGGGCAAAGTATTTATTAATAAGTATGGTCCAAGTATACTTGATGAGCTAAAGGAATATCTCTAAGTTATATCGAGTAAGGTTCAACTCAAGCAAGGAACTGTACTCCCGAGTACACTCTGCTAATAAGTTATTTATGACAATGAGCCGAATAGGACCATAGAAGAACAGGGTTGCTCGTAAGAATTTGTTGGGCAAAGTCTGATAATTCCAAGAAGACTGAAGTCTACTCGGTGAATATTTTACTTTGTAAAATATTCTTTAAGTAAAGTCTACCCGGAAACTGATCTCGAGTACACTTCTATGTTTACCAAGTCTGAAGGAAGGCCGAGTACACTGAGTACTCGGAGGCTGAAGATTAATGAAAAGCCTACCCGGAAGACTTGTTTTACACTTAGTTTATTTTGAATATGTAATTTGAATATGTATTATCGGATAGGGTTTCTAGAAGGAATGACAGCTGTCCTAGGTTGGCAGGCCTATAAATAGAATATTTAGGGCACGCCGCCAGGAGAGAGGCAGAACACACAATACGGATAAGACTGACTCATTTATTGAGAGAATATTGTGTGACGGCTGTCTTAGGATTCCTAGAAAACCCTAAATCGATTATCCTTTTGTATGATTAACATTATATAAATGGAAATCTTTTGAGTGAATCTTGAGTGTGCCTTCTACCTGTGAGTATTTATTGCAACCGTATGTTTGTTATTGATTCCGCCTTTAACAAACGGATATCTTTCTAAATATAGCAACCCGTCATTAACTCTCTTGTCAACACGATTAATCTGTGTGAGTTATGACTTGATTGATTAAGATCCAGCTGAAATCCAAGGGACCAGACAAATAAGATGTTCATTTTTATTGTGTAAGCTTTTTAAAACAATGTTAATATAAAAATAAATTTATGTTTGTTAAAAATTTGAAGAGGTAGTAGTTGGTTTAGAAAGAAAAATAAAATAAATATATTAATAAAGATAAAAAAAGTTGCAACTTCTACTACCTGAATTTTCAAATTTCAGTAAAAAATTAAGCAAAGTTATAAGTAATTTTTAAATCCTATGCATATATCTAAGGACACATGTGCCCTCTCTATCATTATTAATAACATATGCAACACTTAATTAAGTTATGCTTGTATGAAATGTTTTATTTGTCATATAAATAGAGAAAGAAAATATTTAAATAGGGTCTTATAATAAAAGGTCAAAAAGAATTTAAAAATAATCTGTTGTAAAACAACTAGAACCTATTAGTAATATAGAGAGAATGAGAGGAATGATTTCTTATTGATGTATATAACCAAATACAAGATGTCTTTATTTATAAGGACTTTTACATTAATACAAGGATAATGAATAGATGGTGGTTATGCATGTGGAGAGTCACACTAATAAATAATAGTTCATAACACTCCCCCTTGACTATCCACATAATGGAATACGTTTGGTGATGTTGCCTCATTAAAAACCTTGCTAGAAAAACCCATTGGGACAAAACCATAGCTAAGGGAAAAAGAGTGCAACGCGTGTAATACTCACCCTCATTTATGCATCCTTTGACTAAATCTTTAGTAGTTAATGATTCATCGCTGATCTTGTCGTGTAGAGTTCCTAATTTCGAGCAACGTTGTACTATCTCCATGGATGACTTGTAGTTCCTCTTCTTGTAAATAAGTGGCATGAAATCCACGAATTTGCTATATTATATTCTTTGCATCAACACAACTAACCAAACTTTTTTTTACGGGTTAGTAAAATATAAACTTATATATTTCATACCCTGCATATATCAAAATATTATTTTTAACTCATTTCGATGTCTCATCACTTAAAACAAATTATATCTTGTCAATAAATATAAAAATAATATACATAGTTGTGTATAACTAGCAAGAATTATTGCATCAATTATGATAAAATATGGTGTACTTCTTGACTAGGAATTTCTATTGATAATAAGGATAATTTGTTCTATATGAAATGAACTTTATCCGTATTAAAATGTTTCAACATCTTCTAGATGAAATTTGATTGATATAAAAATATCATTACTCAAATACTCAACCCGCATACAATCTCTTTACGAGATACAATGCAATCAGGAGATGATAATGTTGATTTAATATTAAAATATTCAACACATAGATTGATTACATCATAATGATACCTCTTTTCAACAAGATATCACCGAGTTGATCTTATCATTTCTGACTCGGATTTTGTAGTCCACATATAGAACTTTTCATTCAATATAATAAATTTCTAGAAATTTTAGTTTAAATGCTTCACGCATGTCTAATATGTCATGGACTTCCTTTCATGTTGACTAATCATGTGTTCAATATACTATTTAAGAGATTTTACAATATGTCATGGACTTACTTCCATATTGACCAATCATGTATACAGATTTACTCTTCAAGAGTTTGGCATCATTTTCTATATCATATTCAAATATGCAATCCATAATTATATAAGAAACGTTTCATATTTTACCATTCTTGTACATAGTTTATTGAATATCGTCATATGCTTATTGTACATAGTTTATTGAATATCACCATATGCTTATTGATGCATATGAATTACATCCTTAAGATGCTTAATTTTAACCAATAAATCGTGTTAGAAAACCCTCAAGGAGTTCCATATATATTCCATTCATCAATGTATACAAGAATAATATGTACTCATATCCAAATTTATATAATACAATCATGTCGTTCTCGAGAACTTATTATATATGATTTTGGCAATTTAAATCCTCCAAGGATAAACTTCATTCTCATAATATTTATCAGATGCATATCAATTCTCTCTTGTATTACCAGATTAAATTGTGTTACATCCACCACTAGAGAATATATCTCCTCATCGTTGTGCCATTAATTATGCATTACCTTGCATAATTTTATTTTTCTTGTCACGCTTTCGCATAAAATACTCTTTTATATCTAATATATATTACAACAGTTAGTTGTATGGACCACTTGTCCAAAAACTAGCAGATTTGTGAGAGAATTCAGTTCTGCATCATTTGCATCTGTTCATTTTGGTCAATCATTTTAATATCTCATTTATCGCAGAACTTAGTTCTTGATCCTCAATGTTTTCATTATTTCAAACGCTATACAAAATTATCAACGACGTCGATTTTTTTTTCGATTCCATATATATTTAGACATGATACAGTTTGTTGAGATCTCTTTTATTTTCAGGTACCTGATGTTCTCTTCTAGAACCATCATGTCTATCGTCTCTTAAAGAGAATCTTTCATTATACCTCGACTTGACCATTTTCATTACTTGCTCCAGTTTCGAGGATTTATATTTTTGAACCGAATAGTCTAACACGCTTCAGGTGTGCCATAAACTCATTACCAGTGTATGGTTATCCTTTTAATAACATTTATTGGAGCAATAGCAGTTGTTATATGTGACTTAGCTAGTCACTCTATTTAGGTTAGTGAATGCATCTAGTAGTTAATTCGCTAATTCTTGTAAATGAATTATCTTTTTAACTTCTTGTTTACACTTTTTAACTTGAGGATCAACATAATGATAACTCATTACAACTTTTTAATTTTCCAACTGCTTCTTATTTCCCCCTCATGTTGGATATATTATTTTGTTTAAGTAAAAATCAATATTGAGTCGTAGACGAATCCCATTGATGACTCTAAATACATATTTATCAATACTTTTCCATATCCAACATATATTCCCAACCTTCTTTGATGTCTCATTTTTGTGCATTGTGGTGGAGTAATTGCAATGTGTATTGCACTTTTAAAAACTATAAATGGGAAATATTTGGTTCCTTACTGAAACCAATTGTAATAGGGATGAAGTATTATAACTTATTGGCCTTATGTGAATTAATATTACCTTGTGTAAAAACACATGTTCCAACAAACAAATATGAACTTTTGCTCTCATGATTATTGGATTTGTATTTAATCATAGGCGTTTGTTCATCGTCTTCGACAAAAATAAATTGTCACAATAATGATCACATGTTGTTTAACACTTATTCCAACAATCATTAGTAATATGGGAATTAAGATCACCTCTAGAATAGTGTGCTTGATATTAGCTAAGTCACAAATCACGCAAACTTCACGTTGCGAATTTGATAACCATTTAGACGATGCATCGATTTAAAAACACTAAATGGTATCATGTCAGGATATACATATCCTTTTATCATATTCATAGTATATTAGAGATTTAAACCCAACTTAGTTGGTTAACAATTAACTTCCCCTTAAGAACAAACATTGTATGTTTAATTACCATGAAGAATCTTCTAGTTCTCCAATAAATTCACATCGTCAATGACTCGGAATGGTCAAACCGGTCAAGCCAATATATTAAACAATCATGATCCATAAATTTAGGTATTATGATCATATAGTATATCATCATTCTAAACATTCATGTTAAAACACGTTTCCCGTGTTTTATTCTCGTATAATCACCCACTTTGCGTGCCACCTTTTGTGGTCAATAGTAACATGGTTGACCTCATTATCAACGTGAAGGTCATTATAATGTCCTCATTTACCAATATCATGACCTTTATCACCGATCAATTTATAATCATCACATTATTAACATAGTTGATCTCATTATTAACATGAGCATCATAACAATTTATTCAATTACCATGATCAAAGAGTTTACGCCGATCATTATATCATCACATTCACTTCAAAGAATGGATTATTAATTAGATAACTTTTATGGTGTCATCATTACAATTTCCTTAGTTATGATGGCAATCTTTACTCTGGTCAGTCTATCATCACATTCACTTCAGGGAATGGATTAGCACCACACAACTTTCATGGTGGGCGTTTTCTTGGTATTCTTTAACAATCTTACTACTTCAAGAGTATATTTGAGGTTAGTCAAAGGAAATTGTATTATTCACAACTTTATTAAATAATCTTCTTATTATATAACATCAATTGAGAAGAAGTTATATGCTATAATCATTGAGATTTAGCGATCCAAAATCTTACAACTTCCATACATTTATAATAAGCTTTATTGAGTTTGGTACATCGGTGTAATATTACAACTCTTGATCACAATCCAAGCATGTTTATATCATGTGGTCATATATCACAAATTTGGTCATTTATTTGATTTACCCAATAATGTATAACAACTAGAATTCATACACATTTCCAACAACAAATAATATACTCATTTGAATTATTATAATACACTACCATATAAAACACGCTTTTAATAATAATGTACTTCAAATAAATAACATGAGTTATTGACATCATTTGTTATCCATATGAAATTTATCTATTTTCACTAAATTTAAAACATGATATAAACTGAGAAGTAGTTATACAAGTAAGGTATATAAGAATAAAATCTTACGACTATTTATAAACTAATAATGAATTTTATGAAATTTTGACACATTGGGTGCCATATTATAAATGAATATTCACCATAATTCAATATTCACCAAAGTTGTGATCATCTTCTACAACTTTGGTCATTTTGTTATTCACATAGAAAGTAATAACAAATGGAACACAATGTATAACTAACGTTAGATTATGCAATGCATGATGTTATAGAATGTCATCAAATAAAAATGAGTTACGGAACAATCTTATGAAATAAGATATATTCATCACTTGTAACAATTCGATGTGATACCAATGTCATCATACAAAGTAGGTTTATTTATCATCATAATAGCCTTAGATATTTTGCGACACTATACATTTGTAATAGTGGTAACATACAAAGTTGTTTTTAGCATTATAACATGCCATAATATTAATGTCCTGATACTACTACATTAATAACTTCTTAATTAAAACCACCAGACATTCACTACTACACAAATGGGCAAAAGCGACCGAAATTTACGACCATCCAAAACGGTCACAAAATTAGTGACCATGTTTGTGACCGAAATTAAAATGGTTGCTAAATTACCGACCAAAACGTGTCTGGTCACAAAATTAGTGACCAAAACAAAATCGGTCGTAAAAGTAGCCACCAAATTTTTTCAGTCGGTAACTGGTCGCAAATGTAGCGACTGAAATTGTTTCGGTTGCAAAAACGGTCGCTACATTAAAAAATATATAAACTAAAAAAAATAAAATATTTTCCGGTTGCAAAAACAGTCGCAAATTTACCGACCGAAATTTTCTGTCACAAAATTAGTGATCAAAACAAAATCAGTCGTAAAATTAGCAACCAAATTCTTCAGTCATTAATCAATTGCAAATGTAGTGACCGAAATTTTTTGGTTGCAAAAACGGTCGCGATATTAAAAAATAAATAAAGTAAAAAAATAAACGGTTCCAAATTTACCCACCGAAATTGGATCTGTTGCAACAACAAAAAAAACTAATAAAATTAGTTTTGTCACATAAACGGTCATAAAATTTACCCACTTAAATCGTATGGCTATAAATATAGCGGGCACTATTTAAAAGTAATAAAGATAATAAAACGGAAGTGAAGTCAACTGCATAAATGGGTATAAGTATAACTACCGAAATAGTTTATGTCATACATATAGTTGCTAGTTTATAATATTATAATTTCTAAGTTGATATTATTTTTTATTTTAATTTTAGTCAAGCGGGTGTGTCTATCAGTTATAGAACCAAGCTCGAGCCTATCTTTGACTCATTGAAATTTGCTTTGAACTCGCTCGAGTTGAGCCTGATGCTTGCATTTTGTTTTTGGTCTGAGCTCGATCCAATAAACAAAGGCTCATGTTTAGCCCAATTATCGTAAATCTCGTGTTTAGCTCAGTTAACCCAATTATCGTAAAGCTCGTGTTTAGCTCAGTTGTGCCCCCGATGACAATTAGATTCAATGGAGAAAATTTGGGACGACTTGGTTAATCAGTGTAAGCGTTGCCCAATTAGAGTCAATATTGGTCAACAAAAGGTAACTAAGGTATTATGAGTCGTGTATACGATATAAGATCAATTAGGGGCAAAACAAAGGACATTGATGAGTGTCGGTTAGTTCTAGTTATGGTTAACGTTGGTTAAACCCACGAGTCATGGGCAATTAGGGTCACTTATTATCTGAAGAGAAACATGAATCTATTAATTACTAGCAAAAACGTAGTATGTGCCGAAGACATGATTCACTCCCTATACGAGTTTGTTTACGCCTCAGTGTAGGTATTTTCATTTATTTGCTTTAAATAAAAAAAGTTGTATTTTGATATGTCGTATTTTTTGTATCAATGAGATAAAAAATTTAAGTTTGTTTTCATTTCTATTGTATCATAATTTCTTTGATTATGCGTATGTAATAGTCTTGAGTTTGATTTTTCTTCTCAGGAATGATTACAATTAAGAGTTCAAACAAGCCAAGCTAGTCACGAGCAACTTGAGATGAGATTAATAACAAGCTTGAGATGAGCCGATCTTTTTTGAACTTGAGCTTCTACACGAGCTTTAGTCGAGCTTAGGCTCGTTTATGGTTCATTCTCAAAGTATTAAAAAATAATTAAAAATGTATATAAATTAATTAATAAACAATAAAGGAACCGAGACTAAGGTTGAAAGAATGATTTACTAGCCAAGCTCAAGCTTTAAATAAAAGCTAAAGACGAATCGAGTTGAGTTCATGATCAACAAAATACATATTATTAGTATGTTACAAATGGTTTCAATAAAAACTAATAAAATATATATTTAGAGTTAATAAATAATACATAATACATCATTAAATAAAAGGATAACCACTTCCTCGTTTGCACATTCGATGTCACCGATTCCACTTCCCCCCAAAACTGTTATTGATAATTCCAATTTTTCCCTTCTAAAAAACACTCACCCCACCCATAAGAAATGTTTTAGACTCACCAGAAAGTAATTAACTCTTCAGTTCATTCTCTTCATCTTCTACGTTTCAGGTAACCAACTCTTCCTTTTCGTTTTAATTAGTTGTTTTACGTATTAACAGCCTTATCTTTGTGTGTGTGTATATTGATTGAAACCATTATGTACTAAGTGAAGAAAACCTTTTGAGGCCAAAATTTTTACAACCTTAAGACTATCAGGTATGGGTGCTGAAATGCCGCCCATTTGCTGACCTGGCTAGCGGCACCGACGGTGAACACCGCCCCAGGTGTGTTGGTGCCGCTGTCTTAACCGCTCAACTATCCACTCGCTTGTTTAATTGCATGCCCATTTCACGTACAAACCCGTGTTACACTACTCCTTTTCATTTAAAAATAATAATAATAATAATAGAGGGAGAAGAAGGAGAGACGAGCAGGTTGAAGTTGAATGGTGGCTAGAATAGCTTTGGACGAAGAAAAGAAAAATTAGGGTTGGTTTAGTTGTGAATGTAGTTTATGGCCTAGATGGGCTTGAACAACGACAATTTTTATTTGGACTAAACCAAATGCTTTTAGTTTATAAAAAATCACTGTTATTTTTATTTATTATTCTAAGTTGGAAAAAAATTGGTGATCTTTAATGTGATATTTGTTTAGTATAATAAATTTTAAATTAATTTTAGTCTAAATCTGTTAGTGGTAGGGGTCGGGGTCGGGGTCGAGAAAGAGGGTTGATTGTATGGGTTTAACGATATCAGTGATCCACATGCTGTGATGACCGGTATACCATCACCATTGGGTGCTAGTACTTCGTATTTACCAGCAAGAAATGAAGAGGTATGCTTGTTCTATTTTAGTTAACTTTTTCAATTATATTCAATTTATATAATAGTTCATAACTATGGATTAAGTAAAAAAGATAAAACATTCAGCCACCAAAAAATATAAGAATTTCAACATTAGAGACTGAAATGAATATTTGGATGTTTTTTGTTTAATTTTAGGTACAACAGTTGAACGAGAAAATAGTGCAACTACAACAAGAGAAAGAAACAGAAAGACTAGAGAAAGAAAAAGAAATATCAGAGAAAACTACAATGATGGGGCAAATCGAGCAAAATAGTATTGCGAACGCTGAGATGAAAGAGGAAAACACCAAAATGAAAGAGCAAATTTGATTTCTTTTGAAGAGCATACCAAAAAAAAAGAAGCTCTAACTAGTTAAGTGTAGTCTTTTGTTGATTATTTCAATTCGGATATTTGTTGGAGAACCTATGTTTGGTATTTCTTATCGTACTTGGATTTGGATATTTTTTTCATATTTGGTTTTAAACGTTTGGTTAGCGTTATAAATTTGTTCAACTTTGTGGATTTATAAATTTATATGCAAAAAAAATCTTTTAATTTTGCAAAATTATTTTTCGACCAAAAAACGGTCACTAAATCAGTCGCAAAAAGTTGCAAAATCGGTTGTAACTTCAGTCGCTAAAACTTCAGTTGCAAAATCAGTCGCAAATACTTGCGGTTGCAATAGTGGTTGCTAACACTCGGTTAGAAAATCGGTCGTAAAAAATTTAGTCGCAATATCGGTCGGTAAGGGTTTGGTCACAAAATCGGTCGCCAAAATAATTCAGTCGCAAACACGGTCACAAATTTGACAACCGAAACTATGGTTGCAAAATCGGTCGCAACAATATTTTCGGTCGCAAAGTATTTACCGACCAAGGTATAACCGACCGTCGAAACCGGTCTCAAAAGGACATTCGCAACCGATCTGTGACCGAATTGGCAGTTGCAAATGCCCAGTTTTCTAGTAGTGATTATATGCTATTATATCAAAATCAAGTAAATGACCTTTCGAATTTTTGTTATTCTAAAAACACAAATGATATATATAATGAAAGAACATAAAAAGAAATCATGTTTGTATGTGAAATTCATACTCTTTTACACAAATCATAGACACAAAATCATATTATCACAAATGCAATGAAATCATATGTCAATGGTTGTACATTCTAATGTTATGTTTATTCATGATGTTTGAATCAAATCAAATGCTAAGAACTTTAGAAACAAAAGAATCTGAATATTAATTAGACAATCTTAAGACATGAATATTAAAATGCAATTTTACATGTAAATCTTAAAAATACTAGCTACTCAATGACTATAACCCTTTATATTTTGGTTTGAAATTAATAACCACTTTACAACTAAATTTATTTGATAATGAAATCACGTAAAGAGACTAAATTAATAATGCGAGTAATTAATACCCTTTTTCTTTAATGTGTTGAAAAGAGATTAAGATTTTTTATGAGATTTCAGTATAGAACTTTAATAAAATCATGAGCATGGGGAAAGGCAACCGGTTAGTCAACTATTGTTTTTATAGCCTTTTTTAATATCTTAAGAATAGTCAGTTTCAATCCGCGTAACCTACCACCGCTAAATTTGTGGATGGTTTGCACGGATTTATTCGGCCAATTAATTTATTTAACACATATTGGTCTTCTTCCTCAATTTTATTCTCCCGACAATTAATTCTTACCTTAATCGACATCGAAGATAATATCAAAACGTCGGCCCTAGGTGGTGACCTCCTTCGCGTGTGTTGGCTTTCAAATATAAGAAATCAGCCCGCTGGTTTGTAGTGGTTTGGTTCTTTCCCCAAACTCCAAGTTTTCACGTGTTCAATTCTAAACCTGAATCCAAATCAGTCGCCAACAGGAAAATTTTATGCAGACTCCATTAAGGGGTTCTTTATAGAAACCACTAAGCCCCATGTTCACAAGATACCGCCGGGGCAGTATTATACAATAAAAAACACAAACATCGACTATTCAGAATGGTGGTGATGCGCTAACTCATGAATACAGATCAACGAGCGAACTCGTGCTGATAACGTGTTGTAAAATAACTAGAACCTATTAGTAATATAGAGAGAATGAGAGGAATGATTTCTTATTGATGTATATAACCAAATACAAGATGCCTTTATTTATAAGGACTTTTATATTAATACAAGAATAATGAATAAATTGTGGTTATGCATGTAAAGAGTTACACTAATAAATAATAGTTCATAATATAATCGCATTTATTTATTTCTTTATATATAATATATCTAATTAACTTCTTTTTCATTTTCATGCAAGCTTGTAATGCATAAAAACTTTTCCTCAGTCTTTATATGCTTTTAACCTTTTACTTTATATTTCACTTATAACCCTTATACTTTTCACTTTTTGCAAGTTTATCACAAAGCATTTGTTTTAGCTCTAACATTTTTCCACTTTCAACTATGGCTCCAATACTTTTCATATTTTACAAACTTTCATTTAAAGTTCCGTTCTAACTTCTAAGTTTGGCGAGCTAAAGCACTACAACGCGCGTTTGTGGTTTAACAGTTTTACGTCTTTTTTTCATGTTCTATATTTTGATCCTAAAGCCAACTTAGTTATTCTTTTTTATGGTTTATGTTTCGGTCTAATTTTTATGTGTTAACACACTACAACGGGCTGGTATGATTGAGCGCTTTTTCATCTACTTTCGTTAAGTTTAACAATTCCACGCAAAGCAAGGGCATAATACTAGTTTCATAATCAATATTATTATTTATTTTTGTTATCATTATTTCAAAAGTAACTAATAGACTATTATTATTATTATTATTATTACTACTTGAATTAGTACAAATATTTATCTCAATTAATTTGCTGATGATTTGAATGAATTGAATTCAGTTGTCTAAATAGTAAAATTATTTAAATACGACCAATTACGACAATTCAAATTACGTTTGATCGGTATCAAACTCAAATAGGAGAAAATTTCCAACGATTCTTGATGCAACACGCTAGGAAAAGTTCTTCTTTTCCGAGTTTGGTAATTTTTTTACCAAAACTTTCACAACTGCAACACCCTACCACCAAAGGGAATGGCAGGGGCGGTCCTATAGTTATGCAGGGTGAAGCTAGGGATTTAGGCCCCCGATTAAAAAGTTTAAAATTTATATATATACCAAAAAGGATATTAAAATTAGTTTAATGAGAAACACCATAAGTAGTTGTTGCTCCAGTGGCTGAGGTACAAGGCTTCCGCCTTTGAAAGGTTTTCCAGACCCCGGTTCGATTTTATTAGGATGCAAGTGTTTTCTTTAAGTTTTTTCTTTGTTCATGGTTTATTGAATGAGATTCTAATTTTTCCCTAGGCCATGTTTATACAGCTTTTTTTCATTGTTGTTGGGAAATGTAGAAGAGAGTTTGGTATTTTATATATTCATTTTATTTGTATTATATAAATCAAAGTCCTTTTCAAAACAAAACTGGAAAAAAATTTTAATTTCATATATGAAACACCGCAATCGTTTAATTTATAAATTCTATAATTTCACCTCTCTAATTTTCGGTAAGACCCCGAATACTTTTTTTTGCTTTATTCCCCCCAACATGGTTGGCCGCCACCGGGGAATGGACAGCCACAAAGACAAAACTTACAGCAAAGACTTACACAAACTCGATCATTCTAATGACTTGAGATTCGATCTCTTTTTAAACAATAAAAAAAGTCATAGGCTTTAAATTTTAAACCATTGACTCTCTCTTTACTTTTGACTTCTATGTCTTCAAAAATATTCTAGTTGATGTCAAATGCAGGTAAGTTTTTTATTTATGTTATGTTTTCTTCATTATTTTATTTCTTTTTATCGTATATTTATACTTTAGTTATTCGTATTTCAGAATAATTTGTTAGTCATAATTAAGCAAAAGGTTGGCCTTTCAAAAGTAAAATTTTTTTATTTATTTTTTTTAGAGAAAGAGGAATATGAAGTTTGATGTGACAAGGCATAACAAAAACAAGTTGTGTGGCACGGGCATGGTTTTGAGGTCCAATAGGAGTTTGAGACTCATGTCACCACATTTACTCTTTTTTTGTTACAAATAAACATAAAATAAATTAGTATGGTTTATGTGTTCAATAGCATTAAGACAACATTATGGGATGCGTCATGAGTCATGACCACTCACCACGCTAAACCATGTTGGGAAAAACAAAGGGCGGCGACATACCCTCCTATTCTCCTTTTCCTGCTAAGCAGATGACGCCCTAAGGGCTTAAGACTAAGAGCAATGAAAATGGGTGGGGGGAGGGTTAAACAAGCTAGTGAAACCTTCTCTCTCTGTCACGTCTGCGCCACATCAGCTTTCACATGCTTATTTCACATCCATATTTTTCACTGGAAATACCCTATGTGAAACAGGGTATGTGAAACCTCAATTATTTTATTATTTTTTTTAATCTTTTGTTTTTAATATTAACTAATAAAAATTTAATTGATTAATAAAAATTACAATACATTCAAAGACTAATAAACATAAATAAAACATTACAAGAAAAGTTACAATAATTTTAAAATAAAAGCATAAATATAAGTTACATAAATAAACTACCTATTGCTTGAACGAACGTGAATATATTCGATCAAGTCCGCGTTAATGCGTCATAAATCTCTCGGCTTCGAATTTCTTGACGGTTTCTTCGTTTTTTGTCTTCGTTGATTTCTTCGTACATAGGCGCACCCTCATTTGGGTTATATTGACAAATCGCTAACCCGTTGTCATCTAAAATCATATTATGAAGAATAACACAAGCGTACATAATGTTCCTCATTTTCACTTGAGAAAAACACTTGGATGGACGATCCACAATGTGCCACTTAGACTTCAACACCCCGAATGCTCGTTCAATATCCTTTCTTGCCACGTCATGAGCTTTTTTGTACGTTTGTCGTTTAACGCCGATGGGTTGCGAAAACAACTTGACAATTGTCGAGTAATCCGGATATATTCCATCGGCAAGGTAATACCCACGCTTGTAAAACGTCCCTCTAAGCTCAAAAGAGGAGTCCGGGCCCGTCTCGTTGATCCAATCGTCAAATACGGGAGATTGATCAAGTACATTTATGTCGTTGTTTGAGCCGGAAACACCAAAAAATGCATGCCAAAACCATAAGTCTTGGGACGCCACCGCTTCTAGAATAATACTAGGATATGGATGATCACCTCGTGCAAACTGACCATGCCACGCAGTAAGACAATTTTTCCAATCCTAATGCGTGCAATCGATGCTACCAAGCATGCCGACAAAACCGTGTTTTTCGGCATGCTTCGACTGTAACTGTTCAACCTCACTAGCCGTATGCTTACGTAAATATCTACTACGATACAACAAAACAATAGCTTTAGAGAATTTGTAGACACATGACCTGATGTGTCGACCCGACATCTTCAAATATTCGCCGAACATATCACTAGCGATTCCATACGCCATATAACGAATCGCGGCGGTACACTTTTGCAAGGTGGAGAAACCGACTCGACCTTTAGCATCAACCCGTTGGGTAAACCAAGGAACTTCTCGTTCGATGTCATGTAGTATTCTTAAAAATAACTCACGACTCATTCGAAAACGGGTTTTAAACTCTGAGGCCGTGTAAACACACGGGGTGTTAAAATAGTCATTTCATAGTGCTTCGTGTGCACCCGCTCGTTCACGGTTTAAACGTTCACGTCGGGTTTCGTGTCGTATTGACGAACCCGCCTCTTCTTGTTGTTGCCACCACTCATTACACCCCGTTGCGAAAGCACAAAACATATAAGCATTTTTTTTCTTCGCTCGAAGACGAAGAGGAAGAAGATGGTGATGACACTTTTAAAAAAATAATAGGGAATTTTTATAGATTATAGAGAGAAAAAGAGTAGTTTTGTGTGTTTGTTTCTATAAAATGAGAAGGTATTTATAGATAAACAAAGGAAATGGAAAAAGTTTGTTTTTTATTTAATAGCCAACGGCTATTTTTTAAAAATATTACTGTTTTAATTGGCAAATGGGGCCCACATGCATCTCTTCACCAACGTTAGAATGGTGGCGGTGGGTGGATCGCCCCCCCTTCACGGAGGAAGGGGGTGTTTCGCGCCCTTAACGGCGCCATATAAGCTTTCACGGGGGTCTCACGGCACCATTTCCATTGCTCTAAAAGGTGAGGTTTACCCCTACTAACAACCAATCCCTTTTTTAAATTTATTTAAGCTTACTTAACACAAAACACTTAGATTAACGAGTGGCTAGTTATTTACCCCTACTAGCTCTTACTGGTTATCCTACAACATAGAGTCTAACGCTATGCGTAGTTAGGGGCTACAAATTGAAGGGGATAAGTGATATATGACGCCAAGTCAGCAAATGAAGAATTTGTTTTAGAAGTGTAATGGCGTTTTAGCTCCATATATATATATATATATGAGAGAGATATTTTGAGAACCTTGATGAGCCGTAAGAACTTTAAGAACTCAATATGGACCACACATTTAATTAAATGAGTATGAAATATGTGGCTGAGAACAAATCTGATTAAAAAATTAATTCGGAGAAAGAATAAGTATTTTTTATTATTACACAAGTTTAAATGTTAGTTACACATGTGTAATAAGTCGATTCAGTGTGTAAAAAAATATTGTATTTTTTTGTGCATTACTTACACTTACGTATTACACATGTGTAAAAAAAATTCATAAAACAAATTGTTACGTTGAGTTCTTTCGAGTTCTTAAAACTCATAACGGTTCTCAAAAGAAATTAATCATATATATATATATATACACACACAGAGAGAGAGAGAGAGAGAGAGGTTCAAAAGAGAACTCCAAAAAGTGGGAAATTGGAGAACATCTACATTATATCATTTTTGTAAGAAAAAAAAACGCTCAAAAAATAGTTAAAAAAAATTATAAAACAGAAAAAAACGGAAAAAAAAGTAAAAAAACCAAAAAATATTTATCTAGCATCCCCGGTAAAAAAAACAAACCCTTCAAAAAAGCGAAAAATTAATTAAAAAATATAAAAACACGAAAAAAATAAAAAAGTAAAAAAAACCATAAAATATATCTAGCATCCCTCGTTCAAAATTTTTTTAAAAAAATGCATAAATATATTATAACCGTCACAGTGAAACTCGCATTGTCTTGTACATGCATAAAAATATAACTTGAAAATGTTCATGAACACTAAATTTGGTGAGATAATCGTATGTTGGTTTTTAATATATATATATATATGTGTGTGTGTGTGTAATTTTATGAGATAACCGTATGTTGGTTTTTAATATATATATATATAATTTTTGAATATACTTTAAAATTATAAAGAAATGTGTTGTTTTACATATAAAATCTTTAAAATTGTTGTTTTACATGTAGATTTTAATGAGATTTATTGTTTTACGTGTAAAATGTTAATGAAAAGTGTTATTTTACATGTAAAATATTAATTTTAACATGTAAAATCTGAAAAAAAAAAACTGTTTTTTACTTGTAAAATGTTAATGAATTTGTAGTTTACGTGTAAAATGTTAATGAAAAGTGATGTTATATATGTAAAATATTAATTTTTACATGTAAAATCTTTAATAAGTGTTGTTTTTTCATGTAAAATGTTAATAAATTTTGTTGTTTTACGCATAAAATGTTAATGAAAAGTGTTATGCTATAAATTGTTATTTAACATATTAACTTTTACATATAAAATATTAAGAAACTTTTGTTTTACATGTAAAACGTTAATATGACTTATTGTTTTATGTGTAAATTGTTAATTAAAAGTGTATTTTACACGTAAATATTTATGAATTGTTGTTTACATGTAAAATGGTAATAAGATTTGTTTTTTTACGTATAAAATTTTAATGAAAAAGTGTTTATCCACCCCCACCCCCTAGCTAAAAAAACCTAAATCCGCTAAAAGCTAAATTAAACCCGAATGCTAAACTGAGTTTGTGTTTAAGTTTTTTTTTCTTTTTTTTGGAACGAGGATGCGTGCTAGATAAACATTTTAGTTCTTTTTACTTTTTTTGTTTTTTATATTTTTTAATTAATTTTTTTGAAGGGTTTTTTTTGGGATCCGAGATGCTAGATAAACATTTTGGTTTTTTTTACTTTTTTTTATTTTTTGATTTTTTTTGTTTTATAACTTTTTGAATTAATTTTTTTATTTTTTAGGGTTTTTTTAACCTAAGGAATAAGGGCGGCCTATATTAAAATGAAATTATATGGTCCAATCACAAGTATATTTATAAAATATAATGGCTATGGCTATACTTATTACGACTATATTTATTTATAACATTAACTATCTTTCTAGTCGTCTATAAATTCTCTAGCACACTCTCAGATTCTCATACAAAATAACAAAACTTGATTCCCCTTCTGTTGCACCCGTCTGTTGCATTTAAGAGGAGAGCTTCACTGCTGACATCATCTAGCAGGTAGCCCCATCTGGCTCAATCTCCTCATCGTCCTCCCAAAGTTGTTAGTTATTATGGATTACAAAAAGATCACACGCGAAGACTAATAATGGAAAAACTAAAAAGTGTAATTTTAAAATAGAAGAACGATGACATGAAAACATATTGGAAAGGGAAAAGGAGGCATATGTAAACTTACCGAGGCAAATTTGAGTAGCCATACATAACACTGGTAACGATTGGCTGAATGCCATAAATGCTTCTACAGTATTGTTTCTTAATCTTGTTTCGTTTTGACTTTTACAAAACAAACAACAACGATCAACAAAATAAATAAATCAACTTTATACAATTTAAACACATACAAGATAATCTTCATTATTAATATCTATATCTATATCTATATTATATATAAAGAAAGAGTGATGGACACCAAAGTCATTTCATAATTGCAGGACAAAAATGACATTTCATAATTCATGTTTATGAAATTACTCTTTTATCTTTTTGCTTAGGCCATTTCATAATTGCATGAAAAGGACAAAAGTGACATTTCATAATCCATGGTTTATATTTCCAATTTAATGCAAAACAAATAAATTAAAGATGGATAAATGCCAAGTTTTTGTTATTTC
Source organism: Bidens hawaiensis (assembly GCF_021521415.1). NCBI lineage: Eukaryota > Viridiplantae > Streptophyta > Magnoliopsida > Asterales > Asteraceae > Bidens > Bidens hawaiensis. Next base: position 56,346 of record NW_027498349.1, on the reverse strand, counting down.
AATCATATCATTTATTCATTTAACATATAGATCAAAATATTTAAATAGAAATGTTACATTTTTAATAGTGTCATAGAATATAAAAACGATTGACATGATCAATTGATATGACTTATGTGGTCAGTACCGTTTCATGAGCCTATTCGGATTGCTTTTGTGAATAAGATGTGTATCATGGTTCACTTAATCTGACCCCTATCACCATCTGTGACATTAAAAGTGTCATGGTTGATAAAAAAGGCATTTCATAATTCATGGTTTATGAAACTACTCTTTTATCTTTTTGCTTTGTTTCTTTGTAAATGCAAAAGGTTTACACTAATTTAATTCATGATTGATGATTAATACCATTAACTAATCGTAGTAAAACCCCACTATACTGGATTTGAATGCACTAACGTGGCAATTGAATTCGAGAAAATCAATGGTTTCAAAATGCTCTAATTTCCATCTATACCTATTAATTTGTGTGCATGCTATTAATGTCAATAATGGAGTTAATGATCCAACATCTAACATAGTTCGTATTTACAATTATCCCACCGTGGATGTTGAGTTTTAGGCTTTCCTATGACGTTTTAGAGCTTTGACTGTACTTTTTAGTTTCTTTTGTCTTTTGTAAAGGGCGATTCTAATAATTCTCGGAATAAAACCAAATGCATACAAAGGGCATTTAATGATGCTTATGAACACAACTTAAAAGCCAATGGTTGTGCTTGGTTACTTGAGGTGAGGTTTTTGATTTTTTTTATTGTTGTTATGATGATGCCATCATATTATAAAATTTACTAATTAAGTGATGATGTTACACACTCGATTTATGAAAGATCAAAAGAAGAAATTTGGAAGCGATGTGGTTTCTTGGAGTAAAGTAGTCATAGGTGATGTCGACATACCGATTGTAATTACTCACCCGTCTGGTGTTGGTAAGGGTACATTGATTAACATGTTAATTAACAAAGTTTGTTATTCCTATACATTTTGTTATGAATTATAATGTGGCAGAACCTCGCTATCCTAATATGAAACAAGGGGTAGGTATTAAATTAAGGGAGAACCTCGCTATCCTAATATGAAACAAGGGGTAGGTATTAAATTAAAGGATTTATGGATAATATATTTATTTAAAATTGTAGTTATCTAATTAGTTATAATCTTAATGCACATGGGACTGAACTTTTGGTGTTTAATTAGGGGTGTTTACGTTCCGATTTTGACGGGTTTAGTTCAAAACATGCATGATGCCAACCATTACTAACGGTTTTTGATTATTGAAAAACGAAATTGAACCGCTAATAACATGTTTGTTTCACGGTTTTAGTTCACCCTAGAGATTCTACTTTGACATGGATGTAGGCTGTCAACGTAATTCAATTAGATATTTCTATATCGAAGATATAATGTGTTATTTTCCGTAAATGTTTTTAGTTTTAACTGTCAGGTTTAAAATTATAATATGTTTTTGCAGAGTGAGTATCGTCTTCTATTGAGGCTAAGTGAGGTTGCAAAGTTAAATCGTGTAACATCCTACTTTCGGTTATAATAATAAAATAAATTTCGTCTATTTTATAGTGGGTCGTTATCGGTTAGATAAATAGAATATGAGTTGGGCTAGTGTTGGGTAAATGGGTATGGGTGATGGACTTGGGTTATGAAAGAAAGAAGGAGAGTCCATGGGCTTGAGCCCATAATCCCTAAATATATAAACCTTTAATCACCCATTAATCATTCATTTCCCACACATTCCATACACCATCAAAACACACACTTAAGCCTTCTCTCTAGTTTCTCTTTTATATTAGCCGAAACCAAGGAAGAAAACCGATCCCGACCCAAGGTAATACTAGTATGATGTTTTATTAACTTAAACTCGTTATATTTAGTTACGAAACAACGAACCGACACCATTACATCGTTAAAGTAACGAGATTCGGGTGGAATCGGGTATAAACTGAACCTAAGATGAGCTTAGGGGTCACCCTAGCTCAGATCTGGATCGAACGGGATGAAAAACGGTGGAAAAACGAGTAAGATCTCGTTTTTTCGGCGAAACCATGTTTTTTCGGCGATGACGGCACCGGAAAGGCGGTGCCGGAAAAGTGTGTACGAGGATGTCAAGAATGTCAGGGAATGTTCTGACCTAACCCTAGTTCGCAATGGGAACCTAACGAATTGGAAGGGGATTCTCTAGTTGATTCGCATAAGGGAGCGCAACGAACTAGCTCTCGTTCGTCTCTGATTCGTTAGGGGAAAAGGGTAACGAATTACCCTTGATTCGTGATGGACCAGTTCGTTAGAAGAGATAACGAATTAGATGGACTAATTCGTTATATGGACCGGTTCGCTATGGAACTGATTCGTTAAGGAGTCCAGTTCGTTAAAGGGTCCAATTCGTTATAGGAACCAGTTCGCTAAGATAAGCCAATTCGTTATGAACCAGTAACGAATTAGAAGTTTAATGGAATGACAAGAACAGTCCCTGGACTTAGAAAAGAATGGATTAATTACAAAGAAGTCCTCAAACTTTTTAAGTTAGTTAATTAAATAATGATTCAAAATTCTAATGGAAAATGTGTTAAGACAGTTAATGGAAATAAAATTTTTCCAAGCTGACCTGGCAGCTCGACCCCAGCCAGGGCCTCTGCCTCTTGGACCCTGCTAGGGGCTGCCGCCCCTAGTCCCCGCTGCCAGGGGCGCTGCCCCCGGACCCCTGTTCATTGTGGGTTATAACTAGACTAGACACGCGAGATGAGTAGTGATAGTAAATTGATGCATGTAATTATTATACAGTTAGCCGTGCCCAACTGAAGAAGGGAATAACTATTAACGGTGAACGTAACTGTAACATCCCGAAATTTCAAGATAATATTAATTATATTACTTAATAATAGAGGGAAAGTTTACTCGGGTTATCAGGAAATAAATAAAAGAATAGGAGTTGGTATGGGTCGGGCTAGTGTTGGGTAGTGGATGTGGGTTGTGGACTTGGATTAATTAGGATGGGTTAAATGAGAATGGGCCTTAGGTCCATGGGATCTCAGGGATATAAATACCCTAACACCCCAAAATATCTTCATTCTATCTTTATCCAAGCAAACTCCACACACATACACTAACTTCGCCGGAACCGGGCCGAGCCAAGGGAAGAATCAGACTGATCCGAGAGTGAGAGAGGGCGACTAGTTGCGTTAACAAGTTAAAGGAGATCCAAACAAGCCCAAAAAGGTATGATTCTTGATCTTTTAAGTTTAAAGATCCAAGCTTTTTAGTGTTAAGTGACCGGAAATGGTCGGGAAGCGTAGTGGGTGATATTGAACCATAGCGGGGGTGTTAAAATCGCTCGAAACGTTGGACAGAAACCAAACAGCAGGCTGTCTGGGCAACTTCGCCTTCATCTGGGCAACTTCGCCTTCAAGCGATGAACTTCGCCTGCAAGCTAAGTTCGCCTGATGAACTTCGCCTGCAAGCTAAGTTCGCCTGATGACAAGTTCGCCTGAGGTTTAAGTTCGCCTGATGACAAGTTCGCCTGAGGTTTAACTTCGCCTAAAGCTAAGTTCGCCTGAGGTTTAACTTCGCCTAAAGCTAAGTTCGCCTGAGGTTTAACTTCGCCTAAAGCTAAGTTCGCCTGAGGTTTAACTTCGCCTAAAGCTAAGTTCGCCTGAGGTTTAACTTCGCCTAAAGCCAAGTTCGTTTAGAAAATAAATTAAAAATCTAATGAAAAATGTGTTAAGACAGCTCGACCCCAGCCAGGGGCTCTGCCCCTTGGACCCTGCTAGGGGCTGCCGCCCCTAGACCCCGCTGCCAGGGGCGCTGCCCCCGGACCCCTGTTCGTTGTGGGTAGTAGTTAAGACTGGAAAGATGATATGAGTAGTGATAGTTGTTTGATACGTGTACTTGTTATACAGTCAGCCGTGCACAGCTGAAGAAAGGGATTACGATTAACGGTGAACGTAACCGTGTTCAGGTGAGTTTCTAGCCCCATTCCTTGTTATGTTTTCAGGGCTGTGTGCATACTCGATGTGTTGTTAATACATTTATCCTAAGTGATAAGTGTATGTCATATGTGATATGTGTGATAGATATGAATGATTGTATGTCGGTACGCGAACGATCTTCGGATATTGCGCGTACTGTCAGGTTAAAAATAAAGGCACGAATATTATATATCGAAGATGTATGAATATTTCAAATGAATACTTGTCGGGGCGTGAACGATCTTCGGATATTGCACGTAACGACAAGGGGTATGGTTGTTAAATGAATGAGGTAGAGAATGCCTAGAGTGTTCTTATGTTATAATGTAAGTATGTGTATATAGGTACACGAATGGCATGTGAGTTCTACGTTCGACATAGTAAGTTAGGATGGCAAATCCCTCTAGCTTCTGTCGGACATAGACTCGGCTGGTGATGGCGTAGTTAAGGACTGCGAGCCTTATACGTGAAGTAGATGATATATGTAAACGTAGATAAGGACTGCGAACCTTATACGTAATGTAGATAGGCGTCAGCATAGGAAAGGACTGTGAACCTTATACGTGCTGTATTTGTAGCATAGGGGAGGACTGCGAACCTCGTACGTGCTATGAATTAGGTTGCAACATAGGGAAGGACTGCGAACCTTGTACGTGTTGTGGATGTATTTCAGCATAGGAAAGGACTGTGAACCTTATACGTGCTGATTTTGTAGCATAGGGGAGGACTGTGAACCTCGTACGTGCTATGAATTAGGTTGCAACATAGGGAAGGACTGCGAACCTTGTACGTGTTGTGGATGTACTATGGTATAGGGAAGGACCGCGATCCTTGTACGTACCATAAATGGTGAACATAGGTAAGGACTGCGAACCTTGTACGTGTTCACGACCTTGAGTACAGGTATAGACGGTGAACTATGAACGTACTCTCGGTAGACTGAGGTTAGTGATTGTAGATACGTATGTATGTATGGTAGCAAGTATGTATGTAGAACAGAAGGGTAACTAGTGAAGTATGGATATGTATCTACGGATATGTATGTATGTGTATGTATTGTATGGAGTTCGATTAACTAGAACTCACTCAGCGTAGCTGACTTTTAGTATGCACGCAGGTGAGCTGATTATAGAGTTAGCATGAGGATGACACACGGCATGGATTGAACGGCTGGCATCTGAAGAAAGAAGTAAAGATGTTTTAAATATAAAGTTTTGTGTTATGGTATCAAAGAAAAGATTTAATGTTTTGTAACAAATGATTGATGTTTTATATTCCGCGAAAAGTTTTAATAAACTCTGATTTGAAGAACTGTGTTTATGAGTAAATCCGACGCTAAAGTAGGGTCACCGGGTTCGGGGCCTTACAGTAACCGACTTCAGGTGAGTTTCTAACCCCATTTCCTTGTTATGTTTTCGGGGCTGTGTGCATACTCGATGTGATTAGTTAATACACTTATCCTAAGTGATAAGTGTATGCCATATATGTATTATGTGAAATGTATGAATGGTTTCTTGCCGGTATATGAACGATCTTCGGAATTGCATGTACTGCCAGGAAATGGTTGATGTTATATGTATGTTGTAAGATGAAGAATGAATGATGTATGTATGTGCGAAACTTACGATTATGTATATAGAAAGTATGTTAAAGAGGAACGTAAGGTTAGTTATGATTGTGTATGATGAATGATGGACAGGTTAAGTATGTAATGCGTACCTTCGGGCACGTATATGTGTATGTAAAGTAAGTTATGTGATTAACTAGAACTCACTCAGCGTAGCTGACTTTTAGTATGCACGCAGGCAAATAGGTTGAAGCAGCTCGCATGACTGAAGACACATGGCATAGAATCGAAGATACTGGCATCTCAAGAAAATGTCATGATGTTTTAAAAGACTATGTTTTATGTTTAAATAAATTTGAATGTTTGTTAAGACAAGATTTGACAGTTTTGTAATATGTTATGGTTAAAGTTATATTCTGCGTAAAGTTTTTATTAACTCTGATATTTAGAACTGCGTTTATGAGTAAATCCAACGTTCAAAGTGAGGCACCGGTAACGGGGCCTTACAATTCGAGTCATTAGAGTGGATCATATCAGGCTACAAAGTTGTGATTTATAAGATTGTAAATTTTTTTTGATCATTAACAAGATAATAATTATAATATATAAATTATGATGTAAATAACTAATTGATAATTGAGCCGGATTTGAGCTTTTGTATGTTATACGAACTTTGACTCAACTCGAGCCTAAAAATAAGTTTGTTTCTAATTTATAATAAACATGTCCGAGAATCACTTAGCGATCCCAATATTTAATTAATTTTTATTTAATGTTTTTAAGTATATATTTACAGAATAATAATTATTGTATATAAATTATAATAGAAATAAGTAAATGATCACGAGCTTTTGTAAGTTAAACGACGTTGGGCTCAAGTCGAGTCTAGCAATAATATGGTTTAACAAACATGTCTGAGATTCACTTATCGGGAACGAGTAGGCTTGCAAGCCTAAACGAGGCCAATTATGACAAATTTTTTTAATTGAAATTAAGAATGACCAAGTTAAGAACTGAGCACTTTTAAAATTCATATTTGAAAAGAATTTTGTCATTCTTCATATATTTTAGAACTAAACGCTTATATATTAAGAAGTGAACTTTCACTTATTCTCTAGATTTTTCTAGGATATCTAACTTATATAGTACTATGATAAATTACTTACCCACTATTAATGACAATGCCATTAATTCATACATGTATACTATATTTTAATAATATTGTGAAAAAAATATGATAAATTGTTTACCCACTATTTCATTATATTTCATTATAGTTTTATTAAGGTTGTGAGATAATTTATACCAACTTGGAAATGGTTATATACACTCAAGTTTTGAACCATCATTTCATTCAACTTCTCCACTGAATACCATAACTGAATCATCATTCGGTGATGGCTAACTCATGTGGGAAATGGCTAAGTGGCTTCCTACGATAGATAAAAGCGACCGTTTGCATAGTGTCCTCTTGGACGCGTATAGGATGCATTCTTTATGGTTAATGTCTCATTTTTTTGCATATGTTGTTTTTGTTCCCGGTGCCACCCATTTTGCCCTAGCTCGCAACCATAAAGGATTCAATGGTAGATCATTTTTTGAGTTACAAAATAATGGCGGATATCAAAGAGAGCTTTTCGAAATCAAAAACGGTTGAAGATGCGTACAGTTGATTGGAATGCTTGTGTGAGATTTATTGTTATTTATAATTTTTTAAAGTGACAAAAACAAGGAAATACAAATAAACAAAAATCCATAAGGACAATGTTATTATTCGGGTAATCAAAAAATGTAGAGCATTGGTGTATTGGAAATTAAGAAAAGAATAGGTTAATCATAGTATGTTAAGTCAATTATAGTTGTCTCGCTAAACATGGTGCCTTGGTCGCTGTTAAACTAATCCATATGGCATGCACGATCTAACGGTTTGCTGACCATTGCAATTTCATATAGCTTTGTCACACCTTGTGGTAGACACATGATTTTTTTTCATGGGGGGAGGAACTTTTTAGGGGTTGTTTTTTTATATATCGCTATACATTAATTTTTTTCTGTTCGGGTCGGGTCGGTCATATAAAAGAAGATAATCAATCTAAGTTTTGGATAATTAACATATGTACAACAAACTTCATTACAAACACATAATTTAAATAATATATTTTTTAATATTGTTATTTATGGGCTTTCATTTTTGAAATCTATGTATCTAATCATAACCAATTATTTTAAAACTAGACAGGAGAACCAAACAAGTTACTGATCCACATGTTAGATCGATCATGCCGATTAAATTGTTCAGTTTTAAATAATTTTTTTTTATTGAAACACAAATAAAAATAAACATATCTTAAAAAATAGAACGTCACAACTGTTTAGTCGAACTTTATATAAAAAATATATATACAATAAAAATTATAATAAGAAATTAAAGTACATTAAATATAAAAAAACATTATGTATAATAAAGGTTAAATTATTCTACACGTTTTAAAACGTCTATAACCTTTTCATATAATATTTTTTTAAAAGAATTTCATTATATTAACAAGCGTTTTTTAATCTTTAATATAAGTATGATTTTGTTATATAAAAACTAAAAATTAAAGAAAACATATTATTATGGTAAAAAGTTTTTTTTGAAAAAATGTCAATGAAAAAGTTATGAATGTTTTAAAATGACGGGGGGTTGACATGTGACTTGCATGTGAAGAGAAAAAAAGTCATCATAAGTGGGTTATTACCTTAATGTCTTTCTCATCAATTTTTATTCTTAAAATAATCTCCCTCATCCAAATCTAATATCAATGAATTAGATTCGTACTCACTCTTCTCATTTTTGTTGTACTTTGTATTTTAACCATATCCTATATAATAATAAGAGTGAAATAATGTTAATTGATTAATTTTAAAACTCTTATATGCCAAATGTAATTTGTAATCTGTACCCATATAGAGTGTACTTTTTAGCAATTAACAAGTACCAAATATACATCAAATAATTTATAAATTAGAACCTAAATAATAACTCGCACATTGGAATTTCAAATCTCAAAGAGCATTCACAAATAGTAACGAGGCATACACTTATTTAAATAAAAAGATAAATTAAATAACTGAAAATCTTCTTTGATGGCTAAAGTAAAAAATAATTTCCTAACTAAAAACCATTATATTGTCCTCTCTTACACGGTGTAGTGATAGAAAGCTTGGGTTTCTTAATAGAGACCCAAGTTCAATCCTTACTTACAACACTTTATGGGGGACATGGTTGGCTCAATGAAAGAATCCTGAGATCTTAGATCCTGAGGGTGGTTCGGGTTTTACCACCGGCGGGTCTTTTGGTGGATGGGATTTTCCCGAAATTGAAGATACCTTGGAGGCGCTTAAGGGCTTCGTACGGCTGGGTTCGACCAACTGGCGGTGTCCTTTTGCCATCGGGACACCTCGTACGAAGTACTTAGGAATTCTATGTTTGTTGGCCGTTTAAAAAAACATTATACTACTCGGACTTCAAAACAATAGTTAAATAGATTGGATAATAATAACCTTCAAAGAACTTTGACTTCTTTAAATATCTTAATTAAAAAATCATCCTAAAGACTGCATCTCTTTCTTCTTCGTATAAAAAATAACCTGCAAGCCCTACCATTTTTTTATCAACATTCAAAACATCAATGCAGCCATCTCCGATTAACTATATTCATTAACAAAGATCCATCGATTTTAAAGGGGCACTTGCAAAATTTAAAGGAGGGGGGGATCAAAATTTTAACAAATACATAACTAAAAAAGAAAAACTAAGGGAGTGGTTGCTCCCCTTCAGCTAAGAGTAAGCCCACCACTGATCACGCCACTGAGCAAAAAAAGTGCAATTTTTGTAATCTATTGGGTAATTGGTATCCACGATCCAACTCACACTTCATCAAATCTTCAAGTCACCAATTAACACCCATTGATGCATGCATTTAATGATAGAAACATGATGCCAACCGGTACTAACGATTTTTATTATTGAAAAAAACGAAATTGAACCATTAAAAACAGTTTTGTATCACAGGTTTTGTTCACCTGAGAGATTCAACTTTGACATGGTATGTAGGTTGTCAACTTAATTCAGTTAGATATTGGTATATCGAAGATATAATTTTTTATTTGCCATAATTCGAACTTTTGTAAGATAAAGACCTTGTGCTCAACTCGAGCCTAGAAATAATCGTGTTTAACAAAAGACCCTGAGATTCATTTATCGATCACGAGTAGGGTCGCAAGTCTAAATGAGCCCAATTATGACTGATTTTTAAAAGAAATTAAGAATGACCAAGTTAAGAACATAGCACATTTAAAAGTTATATCTGAAATGAATTTTGTCATTGTTCATATATTTTAGAACATGACACTGTTAGACAATAGTTGTAGAAGAGAAGTTTGGTTTGTAAATTTTAATGACAACGAATTAACTGGTTGGCAGAGCATCATTATATTAAGTACCATGTAAATTTGTTGTATAGAATTGAAATTTTACCCATCATACTTGGTATTCACATATAATGTAAAAAATTATCGAGTATGGTGGCCTGAATAATGGTTGGTGTACCTATTTTCTTCCTGAAGTGTGGGAGAGATGATGTTTATTTCTGACATCCTAAAAGTGTTATATGTATTTACCTTGATTCGAATTAGAAATCAGAAGAATGGTAGATGCAATGTTGACAACAAAGACTGGACATGAATAATATGGGAGTTAACCTTGCGATATTAAAATTTGGTTTTAGTTATGAGCATTGGGACCATATAGGGGTGTTGGTGAAAATGAAACTTCAATTGAATGCATGCATACATGGAAATCACAAAGTTTCAGAAAAAGGATGTCATCGACTCGGCTCCTTAGAACAGATGAATAAACAAAGCACTTAGAAAATGGTAAGTACAAAACTCCGCTAGACACCTTCATCTTATATATGTAAACACCATTTTGATTCATATATTTAACAAGGTACAAATGAAAAAACAAAACCCACACCACGAAGGCACTATGAGAAAAGGAAAACTCATGTACCCTTAAGCAACACAAACATGGGTGTTGGGTCCATAGTTGGTGGTTTGTACTTAGTTATATGTTTATTGGGTTTCGTATTGGGCTATAAATGTAAACCGAGATCCTTATGGATCTCGGTGGGCTTTGGGCTATGGTTGGGCTAGTGTTTTGGTTCTCCTACATATTGTGTATAAGGTTAAGGTTGTTGGTTTTGACTAGTTGTTAATTCACATTTGCATCATTGTAAGTGCTTAAGCACCAGACGTATTTGATAATATACGTGTGTTTTGAAGCAATCTTGTGTCACCATCTTGTGTTAATTCGTGTTCTTGAATCACCATATAGGTATTCCGCACCTATACTTGTTATATTGATATCATAATTGTAGTGATCCAGATTCGGGATTTACAATTGGTATCAGAGCTTTTTGAACCATTCAAGGCTCGGGTTTGATATCAACAATTCAAGATTTCGGTGTTCTTGGTGTTTTAATTTGGTTTTCCGGTGAACAGTGGATCAGGGAAGAAAGAGTGTTATTTTTTGCCATAGATTTGGTTGATTTGGAAAATATTTGAATCCCATAATTCAAGGGATTCAGTTGGTTACAAATCTCAATACAATCAAGTCAGATCTCGACTGAAATCAACAGTTCTTGGCCATCAATCAAGAGATTTCAGTGTTTTCGGCTGAAATCAGCAGTTCTCGGTTTGAATCATCGTTCTCGGTCAACAATTGGAATTTTCGGTCAAAAGAAAGGGTGTTCTCGGTCAACTGAGTTTTCAGCCCGCTGGGTTTTCGGCCAAACTAAAATTTTCGGTCAACCTTTGTGCGTTCTGGTTCAGCACCACCGTTCTCGGTCAACGCTACTTGTTTTCGGCCAAACTTAGTTCTCGGTCAAAGTTTTTTTCGGTCAACAAAGAGTTCTCGGTCAAGGAGTAAAAAAAATAATAAAAAAAAATAAGAGTTTTTTTGGCGGGAAAAATTTTCTTGAACGAAAATTTTCCAGAATACTCCTTATAAGTAAAAATTCTTTTTTGAAAATTTTGGCGAAAACAATTTTTTCGGAGTGATTTTCGGTGAATTTTTGGCGGGAAAAATCGAAAAATTTGTCTTGAACAAAATTTTTCCTAGACGCTTCTTTTGAGTGGGACATCTTTCTTGAAAATTGTGGCGATCATATTTTTTTGAAAAATTTTGGCGGGAAAATCAGATCAATTCCTTTTAACTACTCAATAGATTCTCCTCAACTCATTTAAATGTTTGGATTTACTCTTAATCAGTCTGCTCCCTCACAAGTAGCAAATTCATCTGAGCTAAGGTTTCAACCATGTTCTCTAAATTGTGGTGAAAAAATAGAAATGCATAAGCTCCATTTCGATAACCTAACTAGAGATATGGTGAGAAAAAAATCTGAAAACTTTAAACTTAAGAAAAATGAAAAAGGTTTTCTAGATAAAATAGAAGCACAAAAAAAGGACATCTCTAAGCTTAAATCTGATTTCAGTATAAAAAGTTGTCACCACCTTGATTCCAAACAAGAAATCGCTGAACTAATTGCTAAACTGGAAGCCTCCAAGTTAGAAATTCTAAATCTAACTAGTAAATTTGAAAGGGCTGAACTAGACTTCAAAAAATTCGAGGGTTCTAGTAAAGTAGTCAATTCAATGATTGAAAATCAATTATGGTGGAAAGAAAACGAAGGTGAGGGTATAGGATATAGTCAAGTACCCCCACCATACAAGGACAACTATACTAGTCTTCCTCTTACGAAAGAGCAGGAAGAAAAGGTAAAGGACATGAAGTATGGTAAACAGGTTCAATCTGAAATTGTTGGATCAGGATCCCTAGAGAAAATTAAGCATGTTTTTAAACGTGTGAACAATTTTGATGCTTCTACTTCATGTGCAGATATAGTAAATGATGTTTCTTCTGATAGTAAAGGGGTTCAGAACGTGTAATCAAACTCAGATGACACCACAACACAAAATTGTACTAATAATAATACACAGAGTTGTGGCAACAAAGGGAATGCACATAAGAAATCAACACAACAAGGACAATATCGTCCTCATAGATCCTCCGGATCTCCATGTGTTGATAATCATTGGGTGCTACTTATATTAAGAGGCAAACATGTTACCACTGTGGCACGCCAGGACACATAGCCCGAAATTGTGTTCATCGTCTATATGTTCCCTATTACCAGCAAAATCAGAAGGCAGCGCCAAGGGGCAAGACGAATGGAAAAACCTTTCATAAGAAGGAATTCCAAAATGAGGCTAGTGCTTACATTGGCCTTAGAAGAAGGATGAAGGCGTGTTTCGTCTACGGGAACAGCAGGCGTTTGGCAAACGAGTGTTACTACCGTGCTGTTAATAGACAAGCTCCTTAGGTCGAAGGTAACATGTTTCAACCGAATCCAGTGGTTAAACAAAACGCCTATTTTAGAAAACCACGTGTATTTGTACAACTGGTCACAGATACTCAAGGATTCAAAGTTAATATGACAGGTTTGCACTCAAATGATTTAGAAACTGTTAAAAGAAAAATAAATTTTTAGAAATCAAAGAGTGTGGAAAGTTTTAAGAATTCGAATTCGAATTGCTCCACTCCAAAGTTTGTTCTACCAAATTTCACTAAACCAAGACAGATTTGGAAACTTAAAACTCAGCAAACAGAATCTGTATTAACAAATGATTCTGTTAATAATGAGAAAGATATGAGTTAGCAAGAGGTCACATATGTTGATGCTAAAGGGAACCCCAAGACATTTATGACTTGGGTTCATATGTCTAACTGATCCCGCTATGCGTGTAGGAGCAACCACAAATTCACTGTTTATTAAATGGTTTGTTCCAGGCATATGATATGGCAAATATCCATTGTATTTAAATATTTAAACCATAAAATGGATTATTTGTTGCCTGGACGGGATTTTAGGGTGAAAGAACATTTTTAATCTGCTCTCTAAGTGTGTAGGAACAAATCAGGGAATGCGTTGCATATTAAAAGGCTTGTTCCAGACATTCAACTCGCAAGGATGCAGAATCTCAAAACAAGCTTATTCCTAGGGGGGAGATTCTCACAAATGGGAAAATGATGTCTTGAAGATAAAAGGTAACCGTATTACTTTGGTATGAAAGATTGATCAGTCAAAAAGACTATAAAATTTTAAACTTTTTAAAAAATACAAAAATATGTTCCTGTATAGTTTTTCAAGTATAGTGTATTTTGTTTCTCAAAATTTAGAAAATGACTTGAACATACATGAGAAATGATAGTACATCAGTTGGCTGACTATCACACGTCATAAAAGTTTTTATTGAATACTACGTTTCGACGATTGAGTCTTTTTGAAGATAAATTTGTACATATTTGTTTAATTTGCACAAATTTAGGGGGAGAAAATTAAAAAAATTCAAAAAGAGTGTGTGTGTGTTTAAAAAAAATAAAAACAAAAATTTAATTTATTAAAGTTTTGTCTTTGTCTTTCAAACTTCACTCTCGCTTAAAATTATGTCTGTTGGTGCATAGATGTCAGTAGTTCATATGTCTAAAGTCTGTAATCGAGTCTGTAATATTGTTTATGTAATTGTTTGTAAAAGCGAAGTTGTTGACAAGTTCGCTTAGGCGAACTTGTTAACCAAGCGAAGTTGTTGACAAGTTCGCCTAGGCGAACTTGTTGAACGAGCGAAGTTAAGGACAACTTCGCCTGAGGCGAAGTTGTCGTGTATTTAAGTAGTTTACTGTTTACTGTTTAAGGTTAATCAATAGTTGGTCAGTTAGAGAGTTTTGGTTGATCGAGTTCAGTTTACGTGAGTCTATTGACGTGAGTCTGTAAGTAACACGGTTCGAGTTATGAATATAACGTGAGTTTGGTTTGTATCGTGTTCGTGTGTTCGTAAGCTTATATTCTACGTCCGTAACGATCTACACAGGGATTCCGCACCTGTGTATATCGGGATATCTCGTGTGATCCGTCCGGGGAACCTACAATTGGTATCAGAGCATTTGCTCGATTGTGTGGTTCGGGATATTCACGCGGGTGTAGAATTCGTTCCATTTCGGGTATTACCGGGACGAGTTTGTGGTGTTTTTGCTCATTCTAGCTTCCTACCAGTGTGTTCAAGCCTACAAACCGTCAAAATCGTCGTTAAAATCCGTTTTTCATATCTGCAGAAAGTTTCAGTTCGTCAGGCGAAGTTGCTGTTCATCAGGCGAAGTTGCCGTCAGGATTCGTAGGGTTTCAGCGAAGATATAAGGAGAAGCGAAGTTATTCACAACTTCGCCTAGCTCCTCAACTTCGCCTAACTCAGCGAAGTTCTCTTCAAGTTCGCTTACTTTCTAAGTTCGCTTATCCTAAGCGAAGTTATTCTCAACTTCGCCCAGTTACGCGAATTTAAGAAGGATCCAGCGAAGTTATTACTTAAGCGAAGTTATACTTAACTTCGCCTACAGTACTGTTTCGAAGAAATTTTTCTAACTTCGCCCTTTTCAGAATTTTTCGGGTTTCTTAGTCTTCAAGAAGGATGTCGTCAATCAACATTTCGGAGCTTGTCAAGATGGAAGTTGAAGCGGGGTCGGCTACAAAGGCCCCAAGATTGCTGAAGGGAACCGATTTTGTCGCGTGGAAGGATCGGTTCATACAGTATGTTAAGTACCAGGATGCGAAGATGTGGGTATGCATCCAAGATGGATATATTCCACCAATCATGGAGTATGAGGGTCGAGACCAAATCAAGAAATACAGTAAAATGGAAGAAGAGGAGAAGAAGATGTATGAAGCCGAAAGCAAGGCTCATGCTGCAATCACAATGGCTCTTCCACAGGAGATCCTACATACATTCAGAAAGTATACATCAGCTAGAGAGCTTTGGGAAGCTCTTGAGAGCAGATTCGAAGGAAATGTAGGCATTCGGGCCTCAAAGATAAAGCTGCTTAAAACTCAATTTTCAGTCTTTAAGTACTTAAAGAAGGAATCTCTTGATGATATTATCACTCGATATTATCATCTAATGACTGAATTGAGTAACTACTCCATTTCCTACCGAGAAGAAGAGATTGTGGAAAAACTTCTCGATGCTCTCCCACCAAAATGGGAGATGTATACTGTACTGATGAGGGAAGACAAGGACTTCCCTACTTATGATCTTGAAACCGCTGTGAACAAGCTCAGAACTTTTGAGCTTAATATGGTAAGAAAAGAAACATCTATGGATCAGGTTCAAGATCCAGGCATGTACGGTGCGAAAGTAAACTCCAATACAAGTTCAAAGACTGATTCTGCCGCCTACTACTCGAAGGGTGAGTCGGGTGCCAATACTTCACATGAGGGGCAAGTGTCAGTAAACTCGAATGGGGATGTTTGCTTTGTTGCGGGTGGATCAAGTGGTACTCAACAGACAGCAAGCAAGACTAGTGGATCTTCAAGTTCCTCAAGCAATAATTACTCTAAGATGCCAATGAGCGTCAAATCTGCTGAAGACCAGTTTGGCCTCTATGCTTCATTTATTGCTTCATACGAAAATTATATTCAAGGAAAGGTGGTTGATCCAGCGATGCTAGATGAAGACTATGACCAGATCGATGCTGATGATCTGGAGGAGATGGATTTACAATGGCAGATGGCCATGATAGTGAGGAGAGTGAAGAAGTTCATGAGAAAGACGGGGAGAAAGTTTGTGGGTGGCAGGCCAGGGTTCGACAAGTCTAAGGTGAGGTGCTATAACTGTCAACAAAACGGGCACTTTGCCAAAGATTGCAGAAACGAGAGAGTTGAACGTGGTCAAGGCCGGTCTGCACAGCACACAGGAAATAATAATGAAGTCAATGCCATGCTGTCCAGAGAAGCAGGTGAATACAACTGGAACCTGCATTTGAATGAAACTAATGAGCAGGCTAATATGGCTAAGGTTGAGAGTGAAGAACGTGAGAAGACTACCAGAGAAGAGAAAGCTACTGGTAAAGAAAAAGCTTTCATGGCAGATAACAATGATCAACTCTCCGTGGTAAGTTCTAAATCTATTTGTACTAAATGTGAGAATTTGTCTGAGCAACTTGCTACCATAACTGATCAGTATGTTCGTTTAGATGCTGAATTTAAAACTCTTAAAGAAGATCATCACTTTACGAAAGCAAGAGAAAATAGTTACAAAGTTAAAATTAAAGCGTGTGAAAAAGATGTTAAAAGCTTAAAAACTAAACTTGCTGAAAAAATTGAAGTTATTGATCTTAGTTATGAGGTTTTAGAAGAAAAGACTAAACTGATTGCTGAACGAGAAAAGCAGATTGCTGACCACCAGGTGAAAGTGGTGGAACTGAACCGAAAACTAGAACAGTTCAGAAATTCCTCAGCTATTCTTGATCACCTTGTTAGTGATCAAGGTACCTCTACAAAGAGAGGAGGAATTGGTTATCACGAGGTTCCACCACCGTATAACCACAATTACACTTTTAACCCTAGTGTACAGAAATCTGTTGATTTTGAAGTTCCTCAGACAGTTCCAATCAAGGTTACGAGTAAAGAACCAAGTGTTAGTAGTGGCGAAATGAGTTCGCCTGTTTCAAGTGTAAATATTTCTGTTACTAGTCCAGTCTCATCGGATTCGGATAAGTTGTCCGAATCGGGTAAGACAAATGAGAAGGTAGTGTTACCCACTGGTGGAGAAAAAGATAAAACTTCTAAAAAGAATACTCCACTCAACCCGTACGTCCCGCCTTATGTGAGACGAACGGCCGCTAACACAGCCTCTACATCCAAAACAACATTTGAAAAGAAAATGGAATATAGGTGTTGTTTTAGATGTAATAAGGTAGGACATCTTGTTGCAGATTGTCCTCTGACGCCGAAATTCAGAGGAGTGAGGCCTATTAAAACTGAGCATAAGTCTACTGGTAATTTTAATACTGTTAAAAATGAAAACCCTTTAAAGTTTCGAAATGTAACTAATTCAGGTTTTCACAGAAACAAACCTCAGTTTAACAATGCTAATAACCAAACCGCAAGATATAATACTTTCAATACACATAGGTTTGGAAGGCCTCACACTCAATTTCCAATGAGATTTCCTACTAGGACTGACAGGAATTATCCAAGTGCTAACTTTGGAAAGCAGAAGTACGGGATGTATAGATCCAAGACCAATTGGTCTTGGGTCCCTAGATTCTAATCATTTGCTTTATTGTGCAGGAACAGTTGAACAGGGCTGCCCACAGTCTTTGGATTGTAGATAGCGGCTGTTCCCGGCACATGACGGGCAACAAATACTTGTTGCACGACTTAAAACCTGTTCAAGGAGCGAGAGTTAGTTTTGCTGGTGAAAGTGGAGGAAGAATTACGGGAAAAGGAACGGTGTCCAATGGGAAGATGACACTTGAGAATGTGAATTTTGTGGAAGAGCTGAAGCACAATCTGCTGAGTGTGTCGCAGATTTGTGATAAGGAGTATACTGTTCACTTCACGAAGAATGAGGCGATCGTGTTGAAGCCTGGTTTTCAGATACCAGACGAGTGGATAGTGATGAAAGCTCCACGTGATACAAATACATATGTGATGGATATGAGGTCTACTGAGATGGCCACGGGAGAATCATGTTTAATGACGAAGGCAAGCGAATCAGAATCCGAACTATGGCACAGGAGAATGGGGCACATTCATCTTCGGAAGATGAACCACATTGTCAAAAATGGGCTTGTGATGGGCGTTCCCTTGAAAAGTTTTAACTTTGAAGACAAATGTATAGCATGCAAGAAGGTAAAGCAACACAAGAAATCCCATCTCACCAAGAAGGTCAACTCAATTGCCAGTACTCTAGAACTGCTTCACATGGATCTCTTCGGTCCAGTGAATGTACAAAGTCTAGGAGGTACTTCTTACTGCTTGGTGATCACTGATGATTACTCGCGATATTCGTGGGTATATTTTCTGAAATCGAAAGATGAGACGGCTCAAATGGTGAAGAATTTGATTACTAAAGTTGGGAACGTCATGAGTAAAACAGTTAAGTTCATCAGAAGTGACAATGGTACGGAGTTCAAGAACTTTGAAATGGAGATCTTCTGTCTTCAGAAAGGAATTGAACATCAATACAGCGCTCCACATACTCCGCAACAGAATGGGGTGGCTGAAAGGAAGAACCGAACTTTAATTGAAGGAGCCAGGACTATGCTGGCAGATTCGAAGCTTCCTGTGATGCTCTGGGCTGAAGCGGTTGCTACAGCCTGCTATGTTCTGAATAGGGTGTTAACCGTTAAGAGACTTGGTAAAACATGTTACGAGCTTATGCATGGAAGGAAGCCCAACTTGAGTGGTCTTGAACCATTCGGGTCCCCTTGTTCGATCTTGAAGAAAAATTCTAAATTTGGGGAAGTAGCCGATGAAGGAATATTAGTCGGTTATGTTGTTGGTACTCCCAACAGACGGGTCTTCAATACTTCGACTTGCAAGGTGGAGGTGGTGTGTAACACTGACATCACAAGTTACCAACCGCCAAAACCTAGCAATGGACCTGCAGAGCTTTTCGACTATGTTAAGTTTTTTAAGTCGTTTAACGTACCGGATTTGGAGATTTCTGAAGAAGAAGAAAGAGCTGTGACGAAGATGATACTCGATGAGGAAGAAAATCTATTACAAAGACAGCTGATTGATAAATGTCAACCTTCCTCATCAAACACTATTGGTACCCCTGCTGCCTCAACTGAAGAGGAATTTATCAATCCTTTTCACTCTCAGCATGAAACAACCATTTATGAGATCTCTTCTAATTTGGAAGATAATTTGCATGTCGGTTCTGTTCTGACCACGAGAATTCATAAAGATCACCCTTTGGATAATGTGATTGGTGATGTGTCCTCAGGTATACAAACGAGAAGTAGCTTGAATGAACATACCTGTGTTTATAAAAGCATTAAGGAGACAAGAATAATCGATGAATGCCTGTATACCTGTTTTATAAGCCAGATTGAACCGAAGAATTATCAAATGGCTTTAAAGGACAGCTCGTGGGTTGAAGCCATGCAAGAAGAGTTGGCTCAATTCGAGAAGATGGAAGTTTGGACTTTGGTTGAAAAACCAAAGAATGTGCATGCGATAGGCACAAAATGGGTGTTCAAGTGCAAGAGAGATGATAAGGGGATCATTATAAGAAACAAGGCGAGGCTTGTCGTGAAAGGTTTTAATCAACAAGAGGGGATTGATTATAACGAAGTGTTTGCTCCTGTCGCCAGGTTGGAAGCCATAAGATTGTTTTTGGCGTTTGCTGCTCATGAAAAGATGAAGGTGTTTCAGCTAGATGTGAAGAGTGCGTTTTTGAATGGGAAAGTTGATGAGGTTGTGTATGTTGAGCAACCTCCGGGTTTTCCTGACCCAGACTATCCAGATCACGTGTACAGGTTGAGCAAGGCGTTGTATGGATTACATCAGGCACCTCGTGCCTGGTATGCAACTTTATCGGATTACTTGCTCGAAAATGGTTTTGAAAGAGGGAAAATTGATAGCACGTTGTTCTTCAAAAGAGATGGAAGCGACATCCTGCTGGTACAAGTCTACGTGGATGACATTATATTTGCTGCATCAAAAGTCTCCATGTGTCAGGAGTTTGAAGCCGTCATGAAGAAAAGGTTTGAAATGAGTGCTATGGGTGAACTAACTTTCTTCCTAGGATTGCAGGTTGATCAGAGGAAGGACGGGATGTTCATTCATCAGACGAAGTATGTTCATGATGTGCTCAAGCGCTTCAAGATGGAGGACAGTTCTCCATATGATACTCCAATCTGCGTCAATCACAAATTGGGTGCTGAAGTAGACGGTGATGCAGATGTGGACCCAACTCAATATCGGGCAATAATAGGTTCTTTAATGTACTTAACTGCTTCTAGGCCTGATATAATGTTTGCTGTTTGTCTTTGTGCACGTTTTCAGGCAAATCCAAAAGAATCTCATTTGAAAGGTGCAAAGAGGATACTGCGGTATCTCAAGGGCAAGCCGAAGCTGGGGTTGTGGTACCCGAGAGGAGGAGACTTGGAGCTGGTCGCTTACACAGACTCTGATTATGGAGGGTGCAATCAGAGTCGGAAGTCAACAACTGGAGGATGTCAGTTTCTTGGCGGCAGATTGGTGTCGTGGCAATGCAAGAAGCACACTTCAGTCGCAATCTCAACCTGTGAGGCAGAATACATGGCTGCATCCAACTGCTGCTCTCAGGTTCTTTGGATACAACAACAGCTGCGCGACTATGGTCTGAATTTCTTACTTACTCCTATTTGCATTGATAACACAGCTGCTATCTCAGTAACTAACAATCTCGTGAAACATAGTAAAACTAAACACATTGACATACGTCATCATTTCATACGGGATTGTGCTGAGAAGAAACTGATAATTCTTGAAAAGGTGGATACGCTTGATAATTTCGCTGATTTATACACTAAAGCGTTTGACAAATCCAGATTTCAAAACCTTATTGAACTGAATGGGATGATCAATCCCGAGTAACCATGCTTATCTTGTGTTTTCGAAAAAAAAAAAAAAAAAAAAACGTCACTAATCGCTTAAAATTATGTCGGTTACATTAGTTTGAAGGAATTGTCTTCGGATATGTTTTGGTCCTCATTTTCTACTTGTAGATTTTGAGGATAGCCATTAACCAGATTGCTGATAGTGACCGGGGCGGTTTATGATGAGTTTTTCTTTCGTTCGCTTAAAATTCGTCGATCATCCTTAGTTAGACGGATACATACTAGTATGTGGTCGGTCCAGCTGATCCTTTGGATCTTCGGGATAGCCGTTTACCTGAAGACTTTGTTTTGGTCGGGGCAATTTTTGTTTAAATTTTGAAAGAAAAAGGGAAATGAAATTATTTTTCAAGTCTGTTACTTCGTAAGAAGTTCGTTAGCTATGTTAAACGGAAAATTGATCCAACCTTGGAAAATGATAGATATACTAATTTTATGTGCTTAACTAGTGAAGTTATTAGGCTTAAAAGGCTTTAGGACAGCCATTGTATGTCATGGTAACTTTTTATGGTGCGTAAAAGTAGACGTGATACAAACTAATTTTACTTGATTTTACGTGGAAACTCCTTAAGAGTTTTGCGTGTCTTCATATATATCTTTCCGAATGATAGGCAGAAAAGCGAATACCCAGTCATACACGAGCCCATGTGTGTTATGATTCCCGTGAAGATAGCGTCTCAAGATACTGCAGTGATCCAGATTCGGGACTTGCAGTTAATTTCTACGTTGAAGTCTATGTTTATTCCAAAAAAAATATATATATATATATATATATATTTGGAGTTATGGAAACATATTAGTGATGATAAAATCAAGACTTCACAATCGTTGAGTAAGAAGAAAAACGGGAACCAGAAGAAGAGTACTTACATGTTTAATCAGACACTATGGGTCGAAGTCAATTCGGGGTGACTTGGGGAAAGCCAAATACGCTTTGAGGATAGATAGGAGGCATCAATATTTCTGAGTTGTTGCCCACTTAAATTTTAAGGATTAATTGAACCTAACTCGTATCACAGAAACGATGAAAACCATCTTAAGTATATTACCTGCTTACAACCTGTCTCTATATGTCATAATACAGCTAAACACGGATCTATGTGACAGTCACGTAGTTAGTATGATTCCTGTTCGGATCTTTTCTAAAACGTAGCAATCCCTATCGAGACTGAAATTTAATCCCTTATACTTTAAATTTTTTTTAAGTTTTTGTAGTTAGACAATTTTATGATTTTTTAACTGGTTACTTAGAATTGATCATGTCATTTATCTCTTAAAAGAAAGTTTTATAACTTAATTGGAAAATTGTTAAAATTATAAGGTTTGATTTTGTAAATATATAGGCGATGTTGTTGAACAGGCGAAGTTGTGGTTAACTTCGCCTAGGCGAAGTTATCCGTAACTTCGCCTGTATAACTCCGCCCATATAAAAGGACTTTCAACAGTCAATTTTTCATTATTTTCAGCGAACTTATATCCACAGATTCACTTATTCTCCGGCGAACTTGTGATTAACATCGTTTACGTGTTATTTATTCCGATTTTCTCACCGATCAAAGGTTCGAGATGTTGTATTCTCATATATTACAAGTTCTTTGATGCTAATCAAGGGTCGTTTCGACCCGGTTTTTAACCTCGAACCATCGGTTTTGAAACTGAGTTTCATAACCTATGTTTTTACGTGTTGAACACTATACTGATCGTCAACATGTCCTTAAAACTTGTGTTTACGAGTGCTTAATCGTCTAAAACTATCCGAATCATCACCTGCACGTTGTTCCATGAATCTCACTGTCGCCGATTCAGATTCAGGCGAAGTTAGGGTTTAGGCGAAGTTATCCGTAACTTCGCCTGGAGCTTAAGTTCGCCTGAGGCGAAGTTATCCGTAACTTCGCCCGAAGCTTAAGTTCGCCTGAGGCGAAGTTATCCGTAACTTCGCTCAGAACTTAAATTCGCCTGAGGCGATGTTGTGATAAAGCGAAGTTAACTTTAACTTCGCCTAGATCATTTTTACTTAATCTTAATTAGACGAACTTAACGCTGAAGCGAAGTTGTTCCCAACTTCGCCTCATCTTTAACTTCGCCTATACAGAGTTTATCACTACTTCGCTCATGGTAACAAAGCGAACTTGTGCTATGTCTTTGTGTCGTTCTAACTTGGTTAGTTTGTTGCAGATATGGCTGCGATAGCGGGTGCTGGTGGTGCAGGAGGCGATGATGGTGACAATCAGAGACAGTTTTTCCCGGGTCACAATATGTACATCACTCTTGACCCGGAGGCGAGCGGTGTGGACGACTACCGCGAGATTATCACTTTCCTCCTGCGCTCGAGGATCTTTCATGCGATCACAAACACACTGCCGATATCTCTACCGAACATCGAAAACTTCTGGGAGACGGTAGAATATGATTGCCGTGTTGAGCCCCAGGTGATGAGAGCTACGGTGAACAATCAACAGGTTCAGTTCAACTCTGAACAGATCCGGGTGGCGCTACGGTTCGGAGACGAGACTCGAGACGATCCAACTGAGTTCGTAGCTCCTTTTCGTGATGGAGCATTTCTTCGAATGGGCTACTCTGGTCCATTAGGAGATACCCAGAGGAGGAAGGGTTTCCTTCTAGATCAGTGGCGCTTCCTCATGCACGTTATGATCGTGTGCATGTCGGGGAGGAAGGCGGGCACAGACGGTATGGGTGCGACCATGAAGTCTGCCATGACTGCACTGACCTATAACAAGCGTTATAGTTTCAGTCAAATGGTCTTTTACGAGCTTGATAGACAAAGACGGGCGATGTCTCGGGAGCGGTTCATCATGTACCCACGTTTTTTACAGATGATATTGAACCATGTCGCTCCGAGTCTACCTCAGAGACGCCCGATCAGATACGTCGAATCAGTGAGCAAACGTATCTTTGCTCAATGCCGCACGTCAAGTGCGAGGAGCAATCCTGAACGACGTCCCAGGCATACTCCTCTATTTGGGTTTTTAATTAACCCAGAGTATGTTCCTGCTGGTGGGGACGAGTTCAGAGATCCTCAACCGCAACAGGCAAGAGCAACTCAAGCTGTTCCTGCTCCTGCTGTGCCTGTTGCATCGACTGCTGAGGATATAGACCTTGACGCTGTTTTTGGAGGTCAAGGATACTTTGACATGGATCAAGTTGAAGAGGTGCAAGTCTCAGCTGCACAGGGTTCGGGTGTGAGTATGACTAGAGCAGCTACGTCGATGGCTGACTCCGATCTGGATGAGATTATGAATGAGGGGAGACGGTTGATGGTGCCTCGAGAAAGAACGATTGGGAAGAGGAAGAGAACGGAGGATGATGATGAGTCGGAAGAAGAAGAAGACATACATAAGCTGATTAGAAGATCAAGACGGGAGAGGACAGGTGCTGGCATGGGAGCTGGAGAGACTTCAAGGACTGTACGATTTGCTCCGGCCGCACTGTCTGGTATGTCCATTGTTCCTTCTTCTGTACAGGTGACAAGTACAAGCGTTGCGGATGTTCCCGTGGTGGCTACATCAACGACTGGCATTCCATCCACCACTACCATCCAGACGTCAACTCCGGAGATCGTGTCACTACCACCTCCAATGATTACTCAATCGGTGGTAGTTGCTCGATTTATAGAGTCAACGGTCGTCACTGCTGCAGGGTTATCAGGTATGGTACCACCTGCGGTTACGCCTGCTTCTGGAGTCTCGCCTTCGCCAATGTCAGATTCAGAAAGAATAGCTTCCCTAGAGCGGATCGTGGCAGAACAGTCGAAGACTATTCAAAGCCTAGTGGAAGCAAATCAACTACAGGCATCCCTCCTGGTTGAGCACGGGAAGATTATAGATGCCTTGAAGGAGTTCTTGGCATCTCAGGGGGAGATGAGCTGTAAGGGCGACGAGCTCAGAACGAAGAAGAGAAACGACCGAGACGATGATCCCAATGCATCGAAAGATGCAGGTGGTGAGCTGCCAAGAACTTCTGAAGCTCTTGGTACTTCCACAGCTGAGGGGGAGTCTACCGACGTGGCTGGTGGTTCTGGTGATGATGTGGTGTTAGTTGAGGATGACGTGATTGATGCGTTAAAAGAGCTTGATGATGACATGTTCAGTGATGAGGTACTGTTTGATGAAGATGTGCTGCCGAGTGATATGATTGAGAAGATCGGTGAGCAGATTGAGATTGAAGATGGAATAGAAGAGGGGGAGATAGTAGAAGAAAACGTTGAACACGAGATCCCTGAGGTTGAGAAAGCCGACGTGAGTGCTGAGATGGATGAGACTGAGTGGGAGGATCAGCCTAGGTGGAAGGAAGGCTGTGCTCATTGGTTCATTAAGACCAAGAAGCCTGCTGTTCCAGCCATGTTCAAGAAGAGTTATAACATCAAAGGCTATGCTGAGTCGAAGAAGGGAATCATCTGTTGGATTTATGATGAACAGATCAAGTTGTTTGTGGTGAAGCGTTATGATGGCATTCAATACTTCAAGAGAATGTTGAGATCTCTCAATACGTTGCCGGAATGTGAGGTGAAAGATTTGGCCAGGTTGGGCCTGATAAATAGAAGTGACAATAATATGGCAAGAATGATTGAGAAGATTGTGTGGAAAGAAGGCATAAAAGAAAAGAAGTTTGAACTATTAAAGCCACAGAAGGGAAAGCTCGTGGAGGATACAGAGAGGGGATTGAGAGCAGATGGCAAGCCATGGATGGTGATGAAGTACAAGCCGATCCGATGCATCAAAGAGGTTCCAATGAAGAATATGCCTCAAGATGTGTTGAAGAATCTGAAATGGTGGTACGTTGATTGCCAGACTGCTGAAGCCGTGATGGAAGACGAAGATGAACAAGAAGTGCTGAGGGTGTATGACCCGATGCATCTTGTTAACTTATCGAAAGCTGATTTGCAAGCGTTGAACGAAAAGAAGATATTCTACATTCCTGCTTGGAAGGATGAAGCAAGGAAATATCAGCGAGTAGTCACGGTGTGTGTTAGAGAAGGAGTGCACGCATGAAGATACAGGATTACAAGACAAGAGATGAAAGATCAAGATATGAAGCTACTGCCAAGGGGGAGTCTGTTGGTGCATAGATGTCAGTAGTTCATATGTCTAAAGTCTGTAATCGAGTCTGTAATATTGTTTATGTAATTGTTTGTAAAAGCGAAGTTGTTGACAAGTTCGCTTAGGCGAACTTGTTAACCAAGCGAAGTTGTTGACAAGTTCGCCTAGGCGAACTTGTTGAACGAGCGAAGTTAAGGACAACTTCGCCTGAGGCGAAGTTGTCGTGTATTTAAGTAGTTTACTGTTTAAGGTTAATCAATAGTTGGTCAGTTAGAGAGTTTTGGTTGATCGAGTTCAGTTTACGTGAGTCTATTGACGTGAGTCTGTAAGTAACACGGTTCGAGTTATCAATATAACGTGAGTTTGGTTTGTATCGTGTTCGTGTGTTCGTAAGCTTATATTCTACGTCCGTAACGATCTACACAGGGATTCCGCACCTGTGTATATCGGGATATCTTGTGTGATCCGTCCGGGGAACCTACAATGTCGGTTGCTAAAGTTTGAAAAACATATACTTGCATATGTTTGGTCCAGTGATATACTTGTAGATTCATAGGATAGCCATTCATCTAAAGACTGAAAGCATCTGGGGCGATTGTGATGTGTTTTGAATTCTTTCACTTAAAATTATGTCGGTAATTCCAAGTTGGAGGGACACGTATTCTCATATGTGTTTTGGTCCTGTTAACCATTAGTGATCATACAGGATAGCCATTTACCTGAAAACTGAAGAGTGACCGGGGTAACTGAGTTCTTAACATGTCTGTCTTCTGTAAATTCTATGGGAAGTGATATTATTATTCAGTTAACAGCTTTTTAGAAGCATCAAAATATTTTCAAATGAAAATTGATCCAACCTTTGGAAAATAGATAAATTGTTTCTGTGTGCATAACGGGTGAAGTTATTAAGCTTAAAAGGCTCTAGAACAGTCATTGATTTATATGGTAGCTTTCCATTATGCGTAAAAGTTGATTTGATATAAACTAAATATTCAACTTATTGTGGAGAGTCATTTTGAAGACACGTGCATGTCTCCATATACATCTCTCCGAATGATAGGCAGAAAAGCAACTACCCAGTCATACACGAGCCCGTTAGTGTCTTGATCACCAAAAATATTATGTTTCTAAGTTTTTGCTCAAGTTATATAAAAAAAAGGGAGAAAAACAAAAAGAGAGAAAAATAAAAAATAAAAAATGAAAAAAAAAGGATTATTGTGAAGCAAAAATAAAAAATTCGTATTTCAAGGCTTAAAGGGTCAAACTAGAACTACAGAGATGGGGCACACAAGTAAGTCCTGTCATGTCTCGAATGAATGGCTTGTCAGTTTACTAGCACTAAGTCCAACGTTCAACCTTAAAGCCTAAGCTTTCTTTTATATAAAATCTTTTGATCAAGCACTAGGGGGTTGGAGTCAAATTGGGGTGATCTGGGGAAAGCAAAATACGCTTTGGGAAGAGATAGGAGGCATCACAGGTTCATGAGTGATGTCCATCTAAGCTTTATGCCGAACTGAACCTAATTCATATCATTGATGCAATGAAAATCATGCTAAGTTCATTATACCTGCTATCAACCTGTCTCTTTATGTCATAATAACGCTGAACATGAATCCTTGTGACAGCACCTTAAACAATATGATTCCATGTTCGGATCTTTTCATAAAGGCGGCATTTTTACCAAAAAACAGAAATTTGATCCCAATTTATAGCAAATTACAAGAGACCAAGTGATTAAATTTGCTTTATCTATTGTTTTTAGTTTTATTTAAGTTCATTTATTTTATTCTTTACTTCTTGATTACTCTTGTCGAAACAAATGTGTTAAGAATGTGTTATATTTGGTTTAGCTGGTATGATCTCATCTCAAGTCTTTTCAAGAAAATCAAAAGGGGGGGGGGGGGGGTGGGAGGAAACATAAAAATTACAAAAAATATGTCTGTTTTATTTTGTTTTATTTAATTGTTTTCAAAATACTTTGGTTGATCTTTCTATCAAAGTTGATTGTTCTTTCAAGACTGATTTCTTGCAATGGAAGCATATGAAGTATCTGAGATTCAAATTGGATGATGCTGTCAAAAAGGGGGAGATGATAGATTATTGGATGCAGATGCTGAAGTTGCTGATCACTGAAGTTGCTGATTCTGTTCTAGTAAAGATTCTGAAGATCTTGAAAGCATCAGTCTAAGGGCAAGATTGTTGGGCCGTAAAATTGGTTAGACTGTCGCATATCAAAGGGCCACAACATGATCAAGACTTAAGTGAAATGAACGAGGACGAGTTGAAGTACTAGTTTGAAGTGAAATAAACAAGAACAAAGCTACAAACCAAGGGGGAGATTGTTGGGTCCATATTTGGTGGTTTGTACTTAGTTATATGTTTATTGGGTTTCGTATTGGGCTATGAATGTAAACCAAGATCCTTATGGATCTCGGTGGGCTTTGGGCTATGGTTGGGCTAGTATTTTGGTTCTCCTATATATAGATAACATGTATAGGGTTTAGTTTTGGTTGTTCAGATTAAACACTTTCATAGCCACCATCTAGAGAGCAATACTGTTTTGTGTAATCTCATGTACTAGACGATTTAATAATATAATCGTGTGCATTTGGAGTATTACATCGTGTTCATTATATTCATGTTGTTCGTATTTATCGTTATTGAATCATCACGTTGTTAGGATTCCGCACTAACATCGTGTTTGGGTTGATATCATATTGTAGTGATCCAGATTTGGGACTTACAACGGGTTCTGCTTCAACAAAGGATTCAACAACAACACGGCAGAAAGGACTGAACCCTTGTACAACCACAACATATTTCACTACTCATATGATTTAACTACAAATTATATAGCTTGTTTTTATTAACAAAAATGATAGTGTTGGTTCTCAGCAACACCCACATCCACCAGTAACACAACTAAAGAATAAGAAAATAACATTGCATGTATTGATGCATCACCCGCACTCCTAACCATCATACCGGTCTACCCAACTAACGACAACGACTGGAATGATGCATGGTGGGTAACCAATTTGGACACCGTCATCCAGGTTTACCAAGCTTACGAGACCAACAGATCCGCTTTTGAGATAATTACGGAATTATTAATGTTTAGTATCTACTTCACCATGACAATTGTATAATATGCGTTAGAATAAGCTCTTATAATTTCTTAAGTGTCAACATTTAAATCATTTTTCTACCTAATATTGAATGAAGAAAAATCAATTACCTAATCACCTTTTTACATTTGTGGAATGTTTTCTTATTACAATTACCACTCAAATCCGGATAACAGGTTATTTTCGACAATGTTCTATAACATTCCATGGTTAACAAAATGAAAAATATGATATCAAAAGGCAAATTTATATCACCAACCTTCCATAGCGTTACGATACAAACATATTGTCATAGAATGTTGCACTACATCACATCGGTGTAATGGTTCTAAATACGATAGCAACAACAATCAATTTAATGAAAAATGCAAAAAAGATTGGGCCGCTGTACTACGTATTCACCTTCATAAAATACGGAATATCTATCCATATACCAAACAAGTTTGTTCCAACCAACCTTCACCACAATATCACCTTTCTTCTCATTACATTCATCCATAATATTTAGTTCATCATGTTCGCACTAATAAACCATTACACACCATATCAAACACTACAAACCAATATGATGGGATAATTTTAATAAACCCGCGGCAACGCGCGGGCACTTATGCTAGTATGTTCATAATATCAATTAGAATTTAAATATGCATAAAAACTATAACAATTAGTCGAATGTCAAGTACGCTTCTATAGTTCTATTTCTTAATCTTGTTTCATTATGACTTATACAAAGCAAAAAATGTTGGAAGTTTTAAGTGTGTGAATGGTGGAAGTGGTAAATGTTTGTCCCACATCGGATTGGAAACAAATTAATGAATGGTTTATAAGGTAGAGCCCTTACACCCATTTGAATTCATTGTGACATGTTTTACCACAAGTTCTACGCGCGCGCAGGGGAGGGGGCTGCAAATTTGGGTTTCTGGCCTAGAAATCCATCGAACTCGTGCGTGCCCACACGTCCCGCAGACACGAATGCAACTAAGAAAACCCGAGCCAGTGTGAGACGATTTTTTGAATTTGTTTTTGAAATTCAAAAGCTGGTTTGGTCAATACAATTAATAATCATTAAGAAAATGATTATTGTCTTTCAGTTTTGTAATCTGCACTAATGGGCCATTATGTGATATTATTATTATTTAATGGTCATTATCATGTTGATTATAATACTATGCCTATATAACCAGTACCTTACTCTACAGTTTAGACACACCAAACAAACACACTTCATCTTCTTCCTATTGCAACAGTGTTATTTCCAATTTCGTTTCAGGCAAGTGTCAGAGTCCGGCAGAGCACCGATTCTGTTTTGAACCGGAGTACCCTGAGAATAGACCGAGAATCTGTTGAAGGGAAATGTGTTAAACACAAGCCCAGTTTACTACTTCGATTGTTTCTTTATTTCTGCTTATTATTAATACAAGAATTCCAACAAAATTAAACAGATTACTTATTATTATTCTTGTATTTTCGTTTCAGAATGGAATCCCAGCCCATGAGTGCTGCCGGTTCTGCCATCGTGACTACCAATGTTGCTGTCACAACCGGTTTGGTCGCTCCGCTGCCTGCTGCTATAACGTCTCATGCTGAGAAACCGGAAAACTTCACCGGTGTGAATTTCAAATGGTGGCAACAAAAGATGTTCTTTTATTTGACCACTTTGAACCTTGCGAGGTTCTTGACTGACACCATTCCCCAAGTTGATGAAGGGGCAACGGATGCGCTGTCGGTGAGCGCGGTTCACGCTTGGAATCATTCGGATTTCTTGTGCCAGAACTATGTCTTGAATGGCATGGTTGATGCACTTTATAACGTGTATTGTAAGGCCAAGAATGCCAAAGAATTATGGGAGTCGTTGGACCGCAAATACAAAACCAAATATGTCGGTACTAAGAAATTCGTGGTGGCTAAGTTCTTGGACTTTAAAATGTTAGACTCAAAAACTGTTATGAGTCAAGTCCAAGATTTGCAAGTTATTCTTCATGATATTCATGCGAAAGGGATGTCGCTTAGTGAGACATTCCAAGTTGCTTGTATTATTGAAAAGCTACCACCAAGTTGGGTCGATTTCAAGAAATATCTCTAGCATAAGCGAAAGGAGATGACCATTGAAGATCTTGTTGTTCGTCTTCGTATTGAAGAAGATAACAAAATTGCACTAAAAAGAATTGACGCTCCCGGAACAACAAAGGCTAATGTTGTTGAACATGGCCAATCTTCAAAGGGTAAAAATGGTGGAAAGAAAAATCATGGGAAAGGCTTCAACCTTGGTCCTAAGGGGGGAGTTGGGAAGAAAAAGAAGTTCCAAGGAACTTGTTATAATTGTGGAAAGCAAGGCCATATAGCCAATGAGTGCAAGCTTCCAAAGAAAGAAAATGCTCGACAAGTTAACATGGTTCGTGAGGTTGAGAACCTTGTTGCGGTGGTCACGGACCTCTCATTATGGTCACCAAAGTTAACTTGGTTGGGCAAAATAACAAAGATTGGTGGGTCGATACGGGGGCTACCCGTCAGGTGTGTTTTGACAAAAGTCTCTTTAGCATTTTCAAAGAGGTGACTAATGGAGAAAAGGTGTTTATGGGAAACTCCGCTACGGCCGAAGTCAAAGGTGAGGGGAATGTGATTTTGAAGATGACTTCGGGAAAGGAACTCACTTTGTCAAATGTGTTGTATGTTCCCGAAATTCGTAAGAATCATGTGTCGAGGTGGCAGTTGAACAAGTTTGGGTTCAAAATGGTGATTGAGTCTGATAAGGTCGTGTTGACCAAAAATGGTGTGTATGTTGGTAAGGGCTATGCCCTTAATGGTATGTTCAAGTTGAATGTAACCGTGTTTAACAAAATGAATGAGAATGCTACTAGTTCTGCTTATATGCTTGAGTCTTCTAATGTTTGGCATTGTAGACTATGTCATGTTAATTTTAATTCCATTCGACGTTTGATTAAACTTAAATGCATACCAACATTCGATATCGACTCAAATAATAAATGTGAAACTTGCGTCGAAGCAAAACAAACAAGATCGTCATTCAAAGAGATTGAACGATTTACCGAACTCCTCGAGATGATTCACACTGATGTGTGTAATCTAAAAGCAATTCCTACTCGTGGTGGGAACAAGTACTTCATCACGTTCATCGATGATAGTACAAGATATTGCTATGTTTACTTACTTAAGAGTAAGGACGAGGCTATTGATAAGTTTATCTTATTTAAAGCCGAAGTTGAGAATCAACTAAATCGAAAAATTAAAAGAGTATGGAGTGACCGAGGAGGTGAACATGTTTCACCTTTTATTGACTTGTGTGAAAAAGAAGGAATCATACATGAAGTCACGCCTCCTTACTCCCCTCAATCAAATGGCATAGCGGAACGTAAGAACCGGACCTTGAAAGAAATCATAAATGCCATGATGATAAGTTCTGGGGTAAGTCCGGACATGTGGGGGGAAGCAATCTTATCGGCTAATTATGTCTTAAACATGATACCGAATAAGAAGAAAGATCTAACTCCATATGAGTTATGGATGAGAATTAAACCACCATATACATACTTGCGAGTGTGGGGGTGCCTAGCTAAGGTAGTGGTGACTCCACCAAAACGCCTACTAATAGGACCCAAAACCGTGGATTGTGTATTTATAGGATATACCCTTCCCGGTGGTGCATATCGATTTCTTGTCGTGATTCCAAGAATCCCGGAATAAACAATGGCACCATAATAGAAGCAAAGGATGCATCATGGTTTGAATATAAGTTCACATGTTTGGATAAAGGAAAACCAAGCTATTCTAGACCGGTTGAGGAAAGTATTCAAAACGAGAGTATTAGAGATGAACCTCGGGAACAATCTGAGACAGAGGAGGTTGAAATCAGAAAAAGTAAACGGCAAAGGACTAAAAAATCCTTCGGCCCTGGTTTCCTTACCTACATGGTAGAAGAGGAACCTCAAATGTATCAACAAGCGGCGAACTCCGCTGAAGGACCTAAGTGGAGGGAGGCCATCAAATGTGAGATAGATTCTATCTTACAAAATCATACTTGGGAACTAGTGGGTCTTCCTCAAGGGTGTAAACCACTAGGATATCGATGGATCTTCAAGAAGAAGATGAAAGCTGATGGTGCCATCGATAAGTACAAGGCAAGGTTGGTGATCAAAGGATATAAACAACGAGAAGGTTTAGATTACTTTGATACATATTCGCCGGTTATGCGAATAGCATCTATAAGGTTGGTGCTTGCCATTGCCGCCATTAGAAACTTGGAAGTTCACCAAATGGATGTAAAAACGGCTTTTTTGAATGGAAATCTAGAGGAAGATATTTACATGGAACAACCCGAAGGCTTCATAGCCGTTGGGCAAGAAAAGAAAGTGTGTAAACTTGTGAAATCCTTGTATGGATTGAAACAAGCTCCTAAACAATGGCACCAGAAGTTTGATCATGTCATGCTTGATGCTGGGTTCAAAATCAATGAATGTGACAAAAGTGTATACGTGAAGGACACATCCGATGGATATGTCATTTTGTGTCTATACGTAGATGATATGCTCATTGCTGGAAGTGATGACAAAATCATAACATCCACTAAGAACATGTTAATAGAAAGATTTGACATGAAGGACATGGGTTTTGCGGATGTGATTTTGGGAGTTAAAATCACACGAACCCAAGATGGACTTGTTTTAAGTCAATCCCATTACGTGAGCAAAATTCTTGAGAAGTTTAATGCAAATGACTCTAATGTAGCTAGAACTCCCATTTACACAAGTCAACATCTAGCTAAGAATAGAGGTGAACCCGTTAACCAGTTGGAATACTCAAGAATTATTGGCAACTTGATGTATCTTATGAGTTGCACTAGACCCGACTTAGCATATGCTGTGAGAAAGCAAAGTAGATACAC
The DNA here is from genome assembly GCF_021521415.1 of Bidens hawaiensis. Lineage (NCBI taxonomy): Eukaryota > Viridiplantae > Streptophyta > Magnoliopsida > Asterales > Asteraceae > Bidens > Bidens hawaiensis. The sequence goes on along the minus strand of NW_027498349.1, from coordinate 22,170 downwards.
AAGCAACCCAAGTTCAAATCATTGGAACTGTGTGATTCGGTTGCTTCGGTACCTAAGATACACTAGAGAATACGGGTTACATTATAACAGATATCCTGCAGTTGTCGAAGGACATTGTGATGCAAATTGGATATTTGACACGAATGATTCCATTGCAACAAGTGGGTATGTATTCACACTTGGAGGTGCTGCTATGTCGTGGAAATCGTCTAAACAAACGGTTATAGCTAGATCCACGACAGAATCAGAATTCATCGCCCTAGATAAAGCGGGCGAAGAGGCAGAATGGTTACGTCAATTTGTTGAGGATATACCAAGATGGCCTAAGCCGGCATCGACCATCTGTATACATTGTGATAGCCAATCGGCAATTGGCAGAGCTCATAGCACAATGTATAATGGTAAGAATAGACATATTAGACGTAGACATAATACGGTACGACAACTAATATCTACTCGAATTATCACTGTTGACTACGTGAAGTCAAAGGATAATATTGCGGATCCGCTAACAAAAGGCCTAAGTAGAGAGTTAGTTCAGAAGTCGTCCATGGGAATGGGACTGAAGCCCTTGAAAAATTAAAGTTCATGCGAAGGAAACCTAACTCAACGGACTGGAGATCCCAAGAGTTGAGTTCAATAGGAAAACCTAATTGTATGAATTAGTGCGGTCACTGTGGGGTGGGGGGGGGGGATAACCCTACAATTTTAAGAGGGAGTTTACCACGTAGCAAGGTAACCTTCCTAGTCCATTCCTAAAAATGACTAGTGTGAGGCTAAGCATATGGCTTTTAATGATTCGACCAAGGTAGTCATACATGGTGAATCACCTATGTGAGAGAGAAGTGGGGTCGCTTCAAAGGGTGTTGTTGGGCACAATACTTAATAGCTCTTGCAGAACCAGGCGCATGTTCATGACCGTAACGAACATAACTATGAGGACTTGACTTTGTCAGGGAGAGTCTTGTGTGAAGTATATTGTCATTTACACAAACGGCAGACAAGTTCAAAGACATCACTGTCTACTCAGAGCCAGTGGGCTAAGTATACTTCATAAGCAAAGGTTCAAAGGATAACACCTACCTATTGTATGCAAGATTCAACTGTTGAAATCTAATCGGAATAATATTGTTGTTTCGACCTCCATTCATGTGGGGGATTGTTGGAAGTTTTAAGTGTGTGAATGAAGGAAGTGGTGGAAATGGTAAATGTTTGTCCCACATCAGATTGGGAACAAATTAATGAATGGTTTATAAGGTAGAGCCCTTACACCCATTTGAATTCTTTGTGACATGTTTTAACACAAGTTCAACGCGCGCGCAGGGGTGGGGGGGTGCAAATTTGGGTTTCTGGCCTAGAAATCCATCGAACTCGTGCGTGCCCGCACATCCCGCGGACACGAATGCAACTCCGAAAACCCGAGCCAGCGTGAGACGATTTTTTGAATTTTTTTTTGAAATTCAAAAACTGGTCTGGTAAATACAATTAATAATCATTAAGAAAATGATTATTGTCTTTCAGTTTTGTAATCTGCACTAATGGGCCATTATGTGATATTATTATTATTTAATGGTCATTATCATGTTGATTATAATCATGTGCCTATATAACCAGTACCTTACTCTACAGTTTAACACACCAAACAAACACACTTCATCTTCTTCCTACTGCAACAGTGTTATTTTCGATTTCGTTTCAGGCAAGTGTCCGAGTCCGGCATAGCACCGATTCTGTTTCGAACTGGAGTACCCTGGGAACAGACCGAGAATATGTTTAAGGGAATTGTGTTAAACACAAGCCCAGTTTACTGCTTCGATTGTTTCTTTTTTTCAGCTTATTATTAATACAAGAATTCCAACAAAAAACAACCAACAAATAAACAAATCAGGTTTAAAAAGTTTAAACACATACAAAACCTAACGATGATAATTAAAGAAAATTACAAAGTTGAATGATATTTTGTAGCTGAGAATCATCTAATATAACTGTCTTCATATAATTCCACATCACCAAACATTATCCCATCTCGCTAATATATAATGAAGCACTCAACTCCACATGAAAAAAATAATAATAAAGGAACCAAGAGAGAGTTAGCAATTGAATAATGATCACTAACGCACTATCTTCAATCACTCCTTACATATAAAGTCCAATGAACCCTTTGTTTAGTTATAGAAGTGCAGTAATTAAGGAGGTCAACCACTCTTCACTTATATGATTCAGAGTATACAAATCCCAGTAAAAGTAAACGTAAAAGAAAAAGAACCTGACCCGTAACAGTGGACTTGATATGAGGAACAACTACTGCTATCAAACCTACAAATTAATCAAAATTAAAAACATAAGATATTACATTAATAACCTAGAATATTCATGGTCAAAATTCAATAGGTTGATACATATTTATGGAACATTGAAGCTGTCATTGTTAATTAAACCTGCAACTTTGATTTTTTAGTAGATATTGATGTTGAGTTAAGATTCGATTTTGGAACATATACTATCAAAAGACGGAATGAAAGTAAGGAAATCCATTGAACATCATTCATTGATTGAAAAAGATGGAGAAAGTTAGAACTGTTTAAGGACTTATGCTAGAAGGATTTATATTGAGACAATGAATTTCATGATTTTGATTGATTTGATGTTTTGTTTACTTTGGATTTTGTAATGAATAATGGTGTTATTTGAATTTAATAAATAGATATTTAAATTTAAAATATTTACATGACAGTAACCTTGCGAGTTGTGACAATCAGTCCACGCCCCGGCATTTCCGCCGTCGATTGGGGTGTGACAGATTGGTATCAGAGCCGAAGGTTTAAGATAGGTCATTAGAGATTGCCTTAGACACATGTTTAGGAGCCCTATTCGTCCTATGCCTCAAAAACTTAAATTTTTATTTACAATTTAAAAATCAATATTAGATTGCTTTTAATTACGGGAAATTCCTTAAGAATTCCCACCTGTTATTTTTGCTCGTTCACCTTAGGGTTTGGTTATGTGGCATGTCCCTATCACAAATAAAAAGGGAAGAGAAACTGTGAGTTAGGCACTGGAAAAACTGTTCCAAGAACCAAAAGTAAAATGTTATTCCTTACCTGGGTGATAACCTGACCACAGTACCCAACCCTATGGACCTGAGCGAGACCCATAAATGCTATATAACCGACACCCTAAGTTGTCAACCGTAACCACACTAGTGGTTGCATTCATATATATATATATACCGAATTCACGGTGGTTCGTGGCTTAAATTCGGTAACCTTCCGATTATGGTTTTTTCGTTATTTTACATGGTTAGTCGGGAATCCCGACTATCCATTTCTTAACTTGTTTCATATTTTTGTCGGAGTAATTAACGTGGTGGTTCACATGATACTCCGACTACCCATATTTTATTTCGATAGTTCGTTGTTTAGTTTGGTCAGTTTAAACGCCATGTGACGCTCATCGAGCCGACAAACTATATTGCATTGATAATTCATTAATTAGTTGGGATAATCAAATTGCCATGTAACGCTCATGGGCTGTTAAACTCAATTGTTTATTCGTTAATAATAGTTGGGCCATTCAAATTGACATTGAAAGCTCATGGGAGGCCAACGTCCCTAGATGCCTTTCGTTAGATTTTTGTGTGAAACTAACCTAACAGAAACTTAATACTTCTAACTAACACCGTCTTCTCAGACTAGTTATCTCACATTAACCCCATTAGCTACGTCAACTCATGAATATTTACACATATGATCCCTCAACTCATAAACCTTTACTCTTATTTTCCCATAGAATGTCGTCACTCAGAAATCACCGTCGTCACCAACGTTCATTTGGTTCACGCGACTGCCTCCTAGCTACTAGAATCACGAAAGAGTTTGTTACCGCAATGCCTGCAATTGTCACTCAAATCCAGAGCCTCAACTCTAACGGGTCAGTCACCTCGGCCGCACCCAATAACCATGATTTCCGTAACTTCTTGAGCATCAAACCTCCATCTTTCCGTGGTGAGGAAAATGCCACCGCCTTGCTCCAATGGTTTGAGGAAATGGAAAACATACTTATCCACTATGAATGTCCGGATGCCAAACGAACCAAGTTTGCCTCTAGCCATTTTGTGGATCGAGCTGTTATCTGGTGGAATGCCTTGAGGAACGACAAAGGGTCTGATTTGGTCGTGGCTATGCCTTGGGAGGAACTTAAGGAGGCAATGAAGAAGGAATTTTGCCCGGAACACGAACTGCAGAGATTGGAAGCGGAGTTTTGGGATCTTAAGCAGATTGGTGGGGATAACTCCGCTTATTCTACCCGATTTCATGATCTTAGCCGTATTGTGCCACATCTGGTAACCCCCGAGACCCGAGGCATTCAGAAGTACATTCACGGTCTCCCGATCATTTTCCGTGATCCCCTAATGAGACGTAACCCATTAACTATCGGTGCGGTAATGGACCTAGCTGCCTCTCTCACCGATAGTCACGTTTGGGATGGAGCCTTGTCTTGCAAGGATTCCAAGCCTACTCCCGACAAGACTAAGACCGACTCCTCTACTGATGCCAAAGTTGAGACCAAACCTTCCAACAACAACAACCGCTTCAACAAGAACCACCAAAAACATAAGTCCAACCACCAAAACTACTCCGTTAACCAACCCAACAACCAAGCCCCAAATGACCCTAATTCCCCAAACAAGAAAGCTTACTTTGGTCCTCATCCTCTCTGTGCCAAGTGTAATCGTCATCACCCGGTCCAATCCCGTTGCCGGTTGTGCACTCAATGCAACCGTTACGGCTACCTCGCTAATACTTGCCGTGTACCGCCTGGTTCTCAGGTTGTCCAATCCCGGTCTGCACCCCCTACTGCTAGACCTGCTTCTAACCGTGCTCAGCCCGGTGTTCCTAATACCCGAGCTTGCTACCATTACGGAGACCCTAACCATTTCCGTAACGCTTTCCCATTACTCACCCATTCTAACCAAGCCCATGTCATGCATGCACCTTCTTATGTTACCCATCCACCACAAGCCCAAGTATACCATGCACCGTACTACACTGCTCAAGCCTACCAAGTGCAAACCTACCAACCTCAAGCCTATGCACCCCAAACCCATGCACCTCCTGTACCTCAGCTCATGGCTCCTCCATCGGCATCAACACAAGCCCCTGCTATTCAAGCTCCACCTTTGAACCAAGGTGATCAAACCCTTCAAGGGTCCAATGGTCGTGCGTTTATGATGAATATGAATCAAGCTCAGAGTTCTAGCGATGTGGTGAATGGTACATTTCTAATTGATAATCATCATGCTTCGGTTTTGTTTGATACGGGTGCCGATAAGAGTTTTATATCTTTGGATTTTGCGTATATTATTGATAAGCCTCGGGATAAGTTGTCTAGACCATTTACCGTAGAATTAGCCAACGGAAATTCTATTATGATTGACTCAGTAGTCAGGTATTGCGTCATAGTTCTTAACAAAGTCGAGTTTTTAATTGACCTCATTCCAATGCAAATGGGGGTTTCGATGTAATCATAGGGATGGATTCGTTAACTTTTAATCGTGCGGAAGTTGTTTGTTTCGAAAAGTTCATTCGTATACCTCTCGAAAACGGTCGTATTCTTAAGGTTTTCGGTGATACTCCAACGTCTAAGATTAATCTCATGTCGTGCTTTCAAGCCCAACGTTATTTGCGCAAGAAATGTGACCCCTTCCTAGCTTTCGTTGTGGAGAAAGAGCCGAAAGAGAAGAAATTATCCGATATCCCGGTTGTTCATGATTTTCCTAATGTTTTTTTTGATGATGTCACTGGTCTTCCTCTAGTTCGTCAAGTTGAATTCCGAATTGATCTTATACCCAGAGCTAACCCCATAGCTAAAGCCCCTTACCGTCTTGCACCCTCCGAAATGCAAGAACTCTCGAGTCAACTCCAATCACTTTCGGACAAGGGTTTTATTCGCCCGAGTTCTTCTCCTTGGGGTGCACCTGTGCTATTTGTTAAGAAGAAAGATGGTTCTTTCCGCATGTGCATTGACTACCGTGAACTCAACAAGCTTACCGTAAAGAATCGTTATCCGCTCCCTCGGATCGACGATCTTTTCGATCGACTTCAAGGAGCCGCATGTTTCTCGGAGATCGATCTCCGTTAGGGTTATCATCAACTCCTAGTTAGTTGAAGAAGGAATCCCCTAGACTGCCTTTCCTACTCGTTATGGTCATTACGAGTTTTGTGTTATGCCTTTTGGGTTGACAAACACACCCGCGATGTTTATGAACCTCATGAACCGTGTTTGTAAACCTTATTTGGACAAGTTCGTTATTTTTTTCATCGATGACATATTTATCTATTCGAAATCTGAGAGCAACCACAAAAATCATCTCCATACCATTCTTGATCTACTTCGAAAGGAGCAATTGTATGCCAAGTTTTCTAAGTGCGAATTTTGGTTGAAATAAGTTCAGTTTTTGGGCTATATTGTTAACGACAAGGGTACTCATGTTGATCCTGCAAAGATCGAAGCTGTTAAGAATTGAAAGTCGCCTACGTCTCCCACTGAAGTTTGTTCTTTTCTCGGTTTGGCGGGTTATTACTGTCGTTACATTCAAAACTTTTCCAAGATCGCATTGCCCCTCACCGCTTTAACACACAAAGGCAAAACCTTTGTGTGGGGGTCAAAGCAAGAAGAAGCCTTTGAATTCTTAAGGCATGCTTTGCAATGCTCCTATCATTGCTCTTCCGGAAGGAAATGATGATTTTATCATTTTTTGCGACGCTTCTAACCAAGGTCTTGGTTGCGTTCTCATACAACGAGGCAAGGTTATCGCTTACGCTTCGAGACAACTCAAGGTTCACAAGAAAAATTATATTACGCATGATCTCGAAATTGGTGTTGTCGTATTTGCCTTGAAAATTTGGAGACATTATCTCTATGGTACGAAGTGTGTGGTGTTTACCAATCACAAGAGTCTCCAACACATTTTTGACCAGAAAGAACTCAATATGAGAAAAAATCGATGGGCCGAATTTCTTAACGACTATGAATGCAAAATTCGTTATCATCCTGGAAAGGCGAATGTTGTGGCCGACGCTCTCAGTCGTAAGAAGCCATTCAAATCTATACTTCTTACTTGTGTTCTTGTTCAAAATGATATCGAAAAGCGTGTTCTCGATGCACAACACGAATCCGTCACCGAGGGCAATATCTATGACGAGATGTCGTGTGGTGCCGAAACCCAACTTGAAACTAAACCCAATGGTCTGCTTTACTTTCTGAACAAATTATGGATCCCCAATCATGATGATCTTCGCACATTTATTATGAACGAAGCTGACAAGTCACGATATTCCATACATCCCGGTGCAGATAAGATGTACGCTGACCTTCATTCTATCTATTGGTGGCCTGGTATGGAGAAAGATATCGCTTTGTATGTTTCTAAATTTCTCACTTGTTCCAAAGTGAAAGCCGAGCATCATCGACCTTTTGGTTTACTCGAGAAACCTCCCGTCCCCGAATGGAAATGGGAAGGTCATGCTATGGATTTTATCACTAAGCTTCCTTCTACCCGCAAGCAACATGATAGTATTTGGGTAATTGTTGATCGTCTGACCAAGTCTGCTCATTTCATTCCCATCAAAGAGACGTATTTTGTTGGTCAGTTGGCGCGTATTTACGGTGAGAAAATTTTTTGTCATCATAGAACTCTGTTATCCGTTATATCTGATCGTGATGGTCGTTTTACTTCTTGTTTTGGGAAGTCACTTCAATCTGCTTTGGGTACACGATTGGATCTTAGTACTGCTTATCACCCGCAATCTGACGTTCAATCGGAGCGAACGATCCAAACTTTAGAGGATATGCTCCGTTCTTGTGTCCTCGATTTTGGAGGAAATTGGGATATTCATCTACCGCTTATCGAGTTCTCTTATAATAATAGCTTTCACTCTAGTATTGGTATGGCACCTTTTCAAGCGCTCTATGGTCGTAAATGTCGATCTCCGATCTGTTGGAACAAATTGGTGAATCTCAAATTACTGGTCCTGAACTAGTCCAAGAAATGACTGATTGTATTGCTCAGGTTCGTCAAAATCTCCTTGCTGCTCGTAGTAGTCAGAAGAGTTATGCTGATAAGAGACGTAAACCCCTAGAGTTCAGTGTTGGTGACTTTGTTTTACTCAAAGCTTCTCCTTGGAAGGGAGTTGTTCGTTTCGGAAAGAAGGGAAATCTAGCTCCTCGTTTCATTGGTCCTTTTGAGATTACTGATAGAGTTGGTCCTGTTGCGTATCGACTCAAACATCCTGTTGAACTCTCTAATATTCACCCGGTGTTTCATGTTTCTAACCTCAAGAAGTGTCTTGCCGAGGGCAATCTCCACATTCCTCTCGATGAAGTTAGTATCGATAAGACTATGCATTTCGTTGATCATCCCGTTGAGATTATGGATCATATGGATAAAGTTACTAAGCGAAGCTGCATTCCTTTGGTTAAAGTTCGTTGGAATATCAAGCAATGCGCCGAGTTTACATGGGAGCGTGAGGACCAGATGAAACTCAAATATCCTCATCTTTTCGTTGTTACGGATTCTCTAATTTCGGGACGAAATTCCCAAAAGTAGGGGATACTGTAACCTTTTGGCCTTTCCACATTTACTTTGTAATCGTTACCCTACCCTTTTATGGGTCTGGGCTCGTTCATTAGTAATATCCGCATTTATCGAGTGTATTTACTGTTACTTAATATTTATTGTTTACACTCAAAGTATAAGTTTGGCTCGTATATATACCCAACCTCAAACTCCAAGGACCTAGTTGCAACTTTATATTCATAACCCATTTCTCTTATCTAGTTAACCCATTTACCCTTGTCTAAGCGGGTTTTCTTGTACCCGAATCTATAAACACCAATTTAGGTTAGCAAATCTTTGTATAATTGGAATTTGATATCGTAATCGTTTGATTAGTAAAAACACGGCCTCACTAACTTTTTAAACAAGTTAATGATATCAATTCTGAGTTGTCCTTCCATCTTTAGTTAACCTACAATCGGTTAAACCCTAGAACGCGAAATCTTTGATAATAATGCAATTACTTTAGCAGTTACAAACCTCAAACCCTTCCCAACATTTTTTTAATCCTTGTATATAATTAGATTAACACGGCTTTAATCTGTTGATTCGCAACCTTATTAACGCCGAACATGTTCTACCTCGTTCACCCCCTTCCGGCCACAGTTAGAGGTAATTAAGTACATCGTTTTGATCCCGTTTTCACATAGATCAAAAGCCCTATACATGTTTTGATTAATTGTAATCGATGGGATCAATTTTAGTTTCTAGGGTTCTTGGCCATTTGGGTCAGAACCTATTTGTATATTTAACTAAATGAACTGTTTTTATGTTTGCACGTCACCTGATGGTCTGCTGGATAAAACGCAAGGGTTTGGGAGCGGAGGTCGCTGGTTCGACCCTCCCTGCACCCATATTTTTTTAAAGAAGCTTTCATTAATAGCTATAAACTAGATTAATGATAATAATAATTAAATGATAATTATTTCACTAAAAACCAACATTTTATACTCGTTTAACTTTCGTTTTCACTCATGTTTTTACACAAAGGTATAATTATATATATATTATGTAGGGGATGGTTGAAGAGAGAAATGATATTATTGCAAGAAATGTAAGAAATAAATATGTACCACTAGTTTTGTTTTAAGTTTTAAATGCTTAAAGTTAAATAAAGAAACTATTAATTATTCTATTTCTTCAATTAATATAACTAATAAACCATAATACTTATTTATTTAATTAATATAACTAATTAAATTATTTTAATTAGAAAATATTAAGAACTCATTTATTTTTATAACTTACTTTTTTGTTTCTTGAATTTTTATCCTACACAAGTATAATTTATTCATACATTAAAATTTCTTTCTATCCAAAACTAATTTATTCCAACTCAATATATTAATATCCATCAACACATACTTACATTAAGATGAATAATACCAAAAAAAAATTTTACATGTGTTTGAATTAGATATCAAGAAAAAACAAACAACCTACACTTGTTCTAAGAATAAGACAACATATAACCTTCACACGAAAAACATTTAACCTACACACAAAATTCATCATCAATAAAATACACACGCACACGAAAACATATAATCTACTCACAAAAAACATTTAACCTACACACGAAAATTTTACTATACACAAATACAATTTATTCATACATTACTTTCTTTTCAAACCCAATTTCTTCAAATTCAACATATCAATATCCATCAACACGTAGTTACATTGTGATGAATAATACAAAAAACTATCTTACACATAGTTGCATTAAATGCCAATAAAAAATATACAACCTACACAAAAACATATAACCTACACTTGTTATAAGAATAAGAAAACATATAGCTTACATACGAAAAACATATGACCTACGCATGTGTAGGGTATGTGTATCTTTGTGTAGTTTATATAATTGTTGATGTCGAATTACATATGTAAGTTATATGTTTTTTTGTATGTTGTACGTTTTTATTGCTCAAAACAAGTGTAGGCCATATAACTTTGGGTAGGTTGTATATTTATTGAACTTAATGCTAATATATTGAGTGGAAATTATTTTTTTAATATAAAGAAATAGTATTGTATGAATAAATTGTATTTATGTTGAACAAAATGAAGAATGTGTAAATAAAAAATAAAACTAAAGTAGTGTTTTTATCTTTTTAATTATTATAATAAAATTAATTAGATATATTAATTAGAGATATTTATTATGGTTATATTAGTTGTATTAATTGGAAAGAGAGAATGCATTTATTGTTGCATTTACATCTTTTTTATTTATTTTTAAATATTTAAAACATAAAATAAAACTAATGGTTCATATTCATTTATCTCATTTTTTACAATAATTTGATTTCTTTCTTGAACTTAAACCTATATATGTATATATATATATATATACACTAGGTTAAAACCCGTGTAATACACGAGGTGGTAACAAAACAAATACAACGAAAAAATAAAAAATATCATAATATAAATAATTATAAATATGTTCTATTCATGCCACTATGGTAAAAAAAAACCATGTCACAAATTTGTATACAAAACCACTACTTCAAAAAAAAATACACCACCAGTTTTCTTGAACTTGCTACTGCCTCCACTCTCTCCTTAGGCTTTGCAACATCAAAAGGAAAACAAAAGCTTCCAAAAATCCATATACCTTCAAGAAATATATAAGTTGTTTTTTAGAATAAATCAAAAGAAAAACTTCCATGTTTCCATTTTTCCATCATAATAACTTTAAAAGAATGCAACACTTGCGTTGAATTTGCAAAGATATCCTGCAGAATACCAGTGACATCACATAATCCACAATCAATGACAGAAACACAAACCTACACTAATCCAAATTCAATAACACAAACACAAACCTACACGGGCAATATACATAACCAATAAAATGAAAAATCTATTTGGGAGCCTACTAACTGTAATGTTCCTAGTGGCACAAAATTGCAGAAAATGAAAAATCTATTTGGGTTTTCTGAGATGTTTTATTTTTCATTAGTGATATATATAAATTCGAAACATAATTTAGTTTTTTCACAAAAGTTGAAAGATTTATAATAATGTTGGTTAACATTGTAATAGATCCTGAAAGTCAAAGTGGACTGCAAAAAGTCAAGAACCAGAATCTCACAACGGATGCTTAACATAGATACTGGATTATTTCCATCAAGATCAAGTATTACAGGATGCCATACAAACATACACATGCACGATGTAAGAGATTTGAATTCACAGTTATTCTCAAACTCCATCACGGTTCTTATATTAATAATAGGAATACCTTAACATCGTGAGCAGCAGGAATCATAATCTTACTTCATGTAGGACTGCTTCCAATGAATGCAGTCTGTTTAAGAACATAATCATTATTATCTCATTCAAATGTCATTTTGAATAATAAAACCATTAAATATGTTATATTTTAAAGAAGTAATGTTTTCAGTTTGCTAAAACTTATCAACATTACGGTGAGAAGCCAAAGGAGCACCTGCTTCGGACCTAATCCAGTCAGAATACCTCCCTGCAAACTTCACCTAATTCGAGGAACGCGCTTAAAAAAATGACGAAATATAATACCATACACTGTATTTAAAAAAAATACAAAGTTTAACAGTTATATAAAAACTACTACTAATTATAATAATATTAATAATAAGATCACAGTTTAACAGCTATATAAAAGCTAATAATAATTATAATAATAATAATAATAATATATGTAAGGGAAATACCATTATGGTATGTGACCTAAATAAGTTAAGTCTAAGCCCTAAGGTAATCAATTCTCTCTAAAAATCCTTAACTTTAATTCTACTTCTCCACGAATTCCTATCATCAACCATGTCCTCGGAGAGGTTTAGGTCTATCAAATCATGCCTAATCCGCTCATCCCAAGTCAATTTCGGTCGTCCTCTACCCCTCATCCCCTCTATAGTAATGTTTTCTACGGATCTAACAGGATTCGTCGTCTGTCTTCTCTTAACATGTCCAAACCATCTCAATCTCCACTCTCTTATCTTGTCTGCTATGTTCGCCACCCCTAATCTCTCGCGAAACACAACGTTTCTTATTCGGTCTAGCCTTGTGTGCCCACACATCCAACGTAGCATTCTCATTTCTGCTACCTCCATCTTCCGCACTTGTGCCTTCTTGATGGCCCAACAATCTGTTCCATATAGCATTGCAGGTCTAACTGCCACCCTATAGAATTTTCCCTTTAGTTTAGTCGGGAAACTCTTGTCGCACAATATACCTGTGGCTGCTTTCCATCTACACCATCCTACCTGAACTCGGTGGGTCACATCACTGTCTAATTTTCCATCGCTCTGTACAAATGATCCTAAATACTTGAACTTCGTTACCTGCGGGACCACCTGCCCTTCAATTATGATCTGTGCGTCTTCATTGTCGTTTATCCCACCAAAATCACAGTGGAGGTACTCCGTCTTAGATCGGCTAATCTTTAAACCTTTTGTCTCTAAGGTTGTTCGCCACTCCTCAAGCCTCATGTTTAGATCTTGTTTTTTCTCAGCAAGTAACACAATATCGTCTACGAACATCATGCACCACGGGAGAGTACCCTGAATCGACTTTGACAACTCATCCAAGACTACTGCAAAAAGAAACGGGCTCAACGCTGACCCCTGGTGAAGACCTACCTCTACAGGAAAGAAATCAGTATTCCCCACTGGCGCACGGACACTTGTTTCACTCCTGGTATACATATCCATAATTATCTCTATGTATTTCCTGGGCACTCTTCTACCCTCCAGACACTCCCAGAGCACCTGTCGTGGCACACTGTCGTAGGCCTTTTCTAGGTCAATAAACACCATATGTAGATCACGCTTCTTCTCCCTATACTTTTCCATTAATCTTCTTATAAGGTGTATTGCCTCTGTGGTGGAACGGCCCGGCATGAAGCCAAATTGGTTGACCGTAACCTGAGTTTCTCGTCTAAGTCTACCCTCAATCACTCTTTCCCATAGCTTCATAGTATGACTTAGTAGTTTGATTCCTCGGTAGTTACCACAACATTGGGCGTCTCCTTTGTTCTTATAGATAGGAACTACAACGCTACTCCTCCACTGGTCTGGCATCTTACCTGATTTGAGAATACTATTGAACAGAGTAGTTAACCACATGACTCCTTCCTCCCCCAGACACTTCCACACCTCGATGGGTATGTTGTCTGGGCCAACCGCCTTAGACCTTCCCATCCTCCTAAGTGCATCCTTCACCTCTTCTCGTGTGATCTGTCGGCAGTAGCAGTTATTCGATTGTTGTCGTTGAAAGTTTGTGTTGTCATGTTCTTCTTGAAAAGCTCTCCCATTGTTAAAAAGATTGTGGAAGTAGGTTTGCCATCTTAGCTTGATGTCCTGCTCCTTGACCAGTACATGCCCATCTGTATCCTTTATGAACTTCACCGGTCCTAGATCTTGCCTTCTACGCTCCCTGGCTTTGGCAATCTTAAACATAGCATGTTCCCCCTCTTTTGTTTCTAGACTTTCATACATCCGTTTAAAGGCCGCCTTCTTTGCTTCCGCCACTGCCTTCTTCGCCTCTATCTTGGCCGTTTTGTAGTTGTCCCTCAATTCCACTCGCTCCTCCTTATTCGTGCACCTCATTAGCTCCCTAAAACATCCTTGTTTGTCCCTTATCTTGTCTTGCACTGCGTCATTCCACCACCAAGACTCCTTATGCCCACTTGTCTTTCCAGTTGTGACCTCGAGAGTCTCCTTTGCTACTTGGATGATCTTTGTCTCCATAGCTTCCCATATATGAGTTGAGTCCCCATTTAGTCGAGCCCGCGTATGCAGCATGAGTTTATCCTTAAACAGTAGGAGATTTTCGTCCTTCAACTTTCCCCATCGAATTCTCGGTGTACCTTTCTTCTCTCGAACAGTCAGCTTATTTCTGAAGGCTATATCTGTCACTAATAGTCGATGTTGAGTCACAACTGCCTTCCCAGGTATGACTTTGCAGTCCTTCCACCAACGTCGGTCTCCTTGCCTCATCAAAAGGTAGTCAATTTGCGTGTCGCGTCCGCCACTGCTAAAAGTGATTAAATAAGAATCTTGTTTCCTAAAATAAGAATTTATAATACCTAGGTCATGTGCTACCGCAAACTCTAGAAGATCTGTTCCGGTCTCATTCCTATCACCAAAACCGAAACCCCCATGTACGGCTTGAAAACCATCGTTAGCCTTACCAATGTGTCCATTAAAATCACCTCCTATGCAAATCCTCTCCCCCCTAGGTATGCCCCCTACCACTGCGTCTAGGCAATCCCAAAATTCTCTCTTTTCCTGATCCCCTAGGCCTACATGAGGCGCGTAGGCGGAGACTACTGCCACTACTTCCTCTCCTAGTACTAATTTCAACACCATAATCCTGTCATTATGTCTTATCACCTCCACCACACTAGTGTGTATTTCTTTAGCCACTAGAAACCCCACTCCATTCCTAGCTCCATCAGACCCCGAGTACCACAACTTATACCCATTACACTCAGCCCCTCTATGTCCTTTCCACTTAGTCTCCTGGAGGCATGCTATCTGAACCCTACGTCTTTTAAGCACATCTACCAATTCTAGCAACTTACCATTTAATGTTCCTACATTCCAAGAAGCCAAACGCAATATACGCTCCCTATCTTTACTCTTTCCTACACCCCTCGTATCAGGACATAGTCTCAAGTAATAGTCATGGTTCCTACGCTCTATTGTAACAACTAATCACACAAACACAAGCAATAGAACACCAAATCAATAATAATAATAATAATAATAATAATAATAATAATAATAATAATAATAATAATAATAGTAACAAAACTAATAATAATAATAATAGTGTGTAGCAATAACAATAATAGTCAAGAGATCTTAAAATGAAAATAAACTCCAAAGATCCGGACCACGTATGTTCTAATGATAATAATAATAATAATAATACTAATAATAATAATAGTGAGAAAGGAACGAGTATACCGTGAAGATGATATCCGGCAAGCTGTGAGATCGGCGGACGGGAATGGCAGCACACACCAGTGGTAGCAGCAAACAGATGAATTCCGGTGGCTGCAGCTCGTCGAAAATGGCGGCGGCGCGTCGGAAAAACAAACAGCAGTCGGTGGCAGTAGCAATGACAGCACCGGCGGCTCAAGAGGGTTGCGGTGGTTAGGGAGTAGCGACGGCAGCAGGGAGGTGGTTAGGGAGTAGCGACGGCAGCAGGGAGGTGGTTGTGTGATCCGGCAGCACAGAATTCGATTACAATTTAAAAACCAGATCTGGGTTTAAGAACCCTAGTACACCAAATAGAAGAAAGACAAAGAAAACTATACAAATTGACTCAAAAACTCAATTAACTTTGCACACAGACACTTTAAGACCTCGAAAACCAGTAACAATCATCAATTTTCAATAAGAACAACACTTGGATGGCCGATTGATGAACAATAGTACCGTTGCCACTGTTCACGGCCCGGGACCGTTTTCTGAATTTGAATTTAATAAATAGATATTTAAATTTAAAATATTTGCATGATAGTAACCTTGCGAGCTGTGACAATCAGTCCACACCATGACATTTCCGCCGTAGGTTGGGGTGTGACACTAACTGCTTAAGGACGATCCAAACTGTATACATAATTACCTGAACGATGAACGCAACGAAGGATAATCAAAGGAAACAGAGCTGGCCAAGGACGATGACGAACAGGGTATAAAACGACGATGATAATCAAATTATTTAAGGGGGTTATGACGGCGGGGTTATGAGCATTGTCTCTGCAAGTTTAATTGGATTATAACAAACATTTATCATAAAACTAATTCAAGTTAGGGTTGGCTGAGGCATTAAGAACTGCAGATTCGATTTTGATTTAGTTAACGTAATTAGAGTGTCGGTTAAGCCACAATAGGTAAGTATAGTACGCGATTTGATTCAATTTATATGTTAACAACGAAAATTGTGGCTCGAGCTTGTTAAACGGGTCGTAGTTTTGAGAACTGGGTATGATAAATGGGTACGGGTAATTGGGTTAAGATTTTATATTATCAGAAATTGCTATATGGCCCTTGGTGAAAGAAGAGTGAAACAATAATGGGTAAAAGTTTAGTGTAGGGTAAAATTGGTAATATATTTGAAAGTCATTATTATATATTAAATAATAATTAACAATTATATTATAATAATAAATTACACTCGATAAACATGATAAAATTTCCTAAACATCAAAATGGGTCGGGTATGTAATAAAATTATTAATTCAAAAAAACCCGAGTTGTTAAATAGTTGAGAGCAAACAACCAAGATTCTTGTTAACTTATGAGAAATGCAAGTAATGACGAGGATTGATAATTGAAGAGAAATAAAAGAAATAGTAGATCTGATTGGATGCATTTTCAAAAATCATCTAGAAAGTCTAATTCACTTTAAATTCATATGAGAAGATGAATTTCTAAAAAGGTGGAATTCAAGGTTTTTTGAAAACTCACGGCCCAGATAAATTTGACTTGAAAACTCACAACCTGGTCTAAATTCGTGAAGATGGATTTCAGTCCAAAACAAATTGCCCAAGATAGATTTGAGAACAAAACTCACGGGTTAGGTGAAGTGTTTTACACGTGGCAAACTTTTATTGGAAGATAAAAACCATCGTCGGGGATCCAAATGCATTGGCGTCGATTGTTTTTCATTGGACTGTATTTGGAATTTTGAAACGGTTTGAACTAATTTGAATTTCTCTCTCTTGTTTTGTACTATTTTGGGAATTTTCCCTAATAAAAATCTATAAACGTCTTATGACAGGTTAGTTGAGTTTTTTATTTATTTTTATTATACCAAATTAGGGGATGGGAGCTTCGTATTTATTAAAATTTGTGATTTGAAAAGTATTTATTAAAATGAGTTTTTTTATTAATTTACATTTTATCACTTTTAATCTTGTTGAATAAAAAAATAATTTATGTTAAAAGTTTATATATATAAAAATAGATAAAAATAAATGGATCCTCACTTTGTGGTGTAGTGGTAGAAGGTTGGGTTCTTTATTGGAGACTCAAGTTCGAATCTCACTTGTGTTACTTTTAGGTGAATATGACATGTTGAGCTAGGTCATGTGCAAATGTTGTTAGTTCGAACCGTGACATGAGCCCACTTGAGTTTTCGTTATACCGTGTGTTACGTTAGAGAGTTATGCTCTTGTTGTGGCACAACGACTGTCAAGTGGTAGTCGACGTATGGTTACCCGGGGGAGTGTTCAAGCCAAACTCTGAAGCCAGAGTGGGCCCAGTTACGACAACATAGTCTGGTCAGAGTGACACATCGGAGCTCACCAAATTTAGATAGTGCAATAATCTAAATTCAAGAAATTCGTCTTTATAAAAAAATATAAAAAATAAATTGCAAATAATAAAGTTTTTATTATTTTTTTTTTCAACTCGTCTTAAAATAATTTCCATTAAAAGTTTATATATAAAAAATAGATAAATATAAATTGAAAATAATAAGCTTTTTAAATTTTTTTCAACTCGTCAAAAAATATTTCTGGAAACTGTTTTTTTAATATATTCATGTTTAATATTATTTTTTTTTGTTTTAATTGTTTTTTACTTCGAGATTTTTTTTGTTTACTAGGGCTACAACATGTTTGCGTTTGATATACAACTAGAGTTTTTACCCCCCGAGTTTTGGGGTGGGGGGTGGGGTTGCGAACTACAACCTATATCTTACGTTGTTCAATATGACAAAAAGAATTAATGTAATGGTATTGCACATTCAGTCAAATCATAGAAACCATTTTTTCTAAGATTCAAATAAATATACATTATGTTTCCATTTCAAGAGTCTATTGATCACCAGTAAACTGTCCTTAGCGGAGTCTTAAAGTGATCACTAAGCAAATCCCAAACTCCAAACAGCTCACATGCAGGAGACGGCAAAATTAACAGTTAGCACCACAACTACACAATCATCTTCTTTACCGACTCCCAAAAAAGTACCATATGACCATTTGCTCCAAGTTTTTTTGAACAGCATTTGCTCCAAGTGATGACCTGCAATTTAAATTTTGAAATGTGCCTTTAGAAAGTGATGTAACTGATGTGGTCATGTTTCTGTTAAGAGTGTTGTGTTTTTGTTTTACAAATTAACATTACCTGCCATGACTTTTGGAGACGTTATTGGTTGTTGCCTTTCACGTTGCAAGATACAGATCTTATTATAAACGAAGCAAAACCAAGACAAAAACTCACAACAAAAGTTTAAAAAAACAAACGTTTACTTAATGAATCAAGCTAAAGAAAAGTAGACACCTCACTAATTAAAAAACACTAACATATCAATATATGCAGATAGAAACTGACACAATTTGATAACATAACAACGTGTGTAGGTAGTAACTGAAACCACATAACACATACCTTATATGACAAAGCCAGCAACCATCTTCTATCATAATCGCACAACGTATAACACCAAGAACGTCGAAAACCTGTTGCAGAATCACACCTATCATTTAGGAACATAGGCGAAAGCACACTCTAAATGCTAGCTTAAACAATAGATAATCTAGCATGCAAATTAAAGAGGATACCATTTTTTTAATTAGTTATTGTTTGCAAGTAAATTATTGATTTGTTAGATTTTTATTTTAGAAAAATGTAAGCTGTAGAATGAAGTTTTAGTTTAGTTAGTGATCCATTTGAAGCATGTTACAATCTGATATTAAATATTTTGTAAAAGAAATTGTCATTTTATGTTGACGTGAATCTTCTTCCTTTCAATTTTGAATTTAAATTAGTATGTAAGGTGTTATGATACTATTGAAGTGCATTTATATGTGAAATCAATAAAAACAATTCGGGTCAAACGGGCCGTGATCATCCCGTAAATATGCGTGTCTAGTTCGGGTTCGACGTGTTACATGTTATTTAGGTTCAGATTGTGTTCAGGTTACATATATATACTAGTTTTTTATCCCCCCGTATTACGGGGGTTGTTTTATATTGTTTGTTCTGATATTTATTTATTTTTTGATTTTATACTTTTTTTATTGTATGAAAGTTAATAATATATTTATGGTTTGATGATAAATTGTTTCACAAATAAATGAATTATTATAACCCGTTTTAAAAGTTTTGATGAGATCCAACACCCGTTTATTTTTTTACTATAAAATTGATTTTTTAATTATATATAATATTTATGAAAGTTAATAATATACTTATGGTTGATGAGACCCAAGACTAGTCCGTATTACGGGGGTTGTTTTATATTATTTGTTCTAATATTTATTTATTTTATGTATTTATATTTTTTTATTGTATGAAAGTTAATAATATACTTATGGTTTAATGATAAATTGTTTGACAAATATATGAGATGTTATAACTCGGTTTAAAAACTATATAGTTTTGATGAGATCCAAGACCCGTTTATTTCTTTTACTATAAAATTGGTTTTTTAATTATAAATAATATTTATGAAAGTTAATAATGACTCAAGACCCGTTTATTTTTTTTACTATCAAATTGGTTTTTTAATTTAAATAATATATATATATATATCTATTTTAAAATAAATAAGATATTAATTTTTAGTATATTCTATTTTATAGGATTTTTACATTAATAATTTGGTAAGAATAATTTTTTATTTATGGAGATGTTATAACCGTTTAAGGAATATCTGGGTTTGGTAAGATCCATACCCATAAATTCGGGTCAAATGCATGATAAGCCTCCATTTAAAAATCAAGCAAATCTGATGACTCCAAAAAAAGGGGGAGCGACCACATCGCGACACGTATGATTTTTATATCTTCGTTTATATATATTATATATTATATATATATATAAGGTAAGGATCCTAAGAGAACCCTTTGCAAATTGAGAACTTTGAGAACCATTTTGTACCACTAAAAACACCTTTAAAAAAATATTTAAAAAAATCATAAAACAAAAAATAATAAAAATTTTAAAAAAGTAAAAAAACCAAAATTCTTATATTTCATTCCGGTTTCATTAAAAAAATAATAAAAAAATAAAAAATAAAAAAAACGTCGTATTATACACATATGTATAATTTTATATAATCTTTAGTTACGTAATATACACATATATACAGTATTATTTATCTTAAATTATACACATGTGTACAAAAAAACATGGAAATGTACATATATGTATATATTATACATATGTGTATATACCTTAGCTAAACGAGTTTTTTTTATGAAACCGGGATGATATGTCACACCCCAACCTACGACGGAAATGCCGGGGCGCGAACTGATTGTCACAGCTCTCAAGATTACTATCATGTATTATTAAACGTTTCGATATCTATTAAATAAATTCAAATAAATACAAATATTCATACAACATCCAAACAAAACGAAAGTACATCAACAATCATAAATAATATTTTCTCGTTAATTTTCTTCTAGCATAAAACCCTTAAGTGATCTTGTACTTCACATCAAACGAATACCTGCATATGCGTTGAAAATAGAATGGTTTTGTCAACACAAGGTTGAGTGAGCAACACGCCAGTTCAAGGTATAAATAAAAATATGTATTTGCAACAAGTCATATGAGAATAACAAAATAACCAAATGAGCAAGTATAACTGAGATGTCGAGAAGCACAAAGCTATAACGACTGGCGTATGATCATACTAGACTGAGATTATGTTGGACCTCTCCGAATGCGAAAGCATACAAAGCAAATAAGCACATAAACAAGTAAGGTATAAGTTGTTAACACATAAGACAAAGTTGCAGTTTTGTGTATAAGTATATATGAAAATTATATTTACGCATATGTCCCCAAAACGTAGAAAACAAGTAAAAAGAGGGGAATGTGGTACTCACCTCGATATACGAAGAAAACATGATTAGAACAACGAGAAGGTGGAAAAGTCACACGCGAACGTTAAAGCCTAAAAGAACGAGAGTAACGAATATGCTTAAGTCAAGATTTATTACGACAACTAGTTTAACAATATTACAATAATTTAGTATTATATAACAAGATTTATTATATAAAAAAAATTAGTTAAATTAATAAAACATATCTTTGTAATTATTATTTTGGTTTTATAAATATAAGTAGTTTACCTGATTTTTATATTTATCCAAATATTAATTTTTAAGTTATTATATACTTATGTGTATATATATATATATGCTCAAATGTATATACACGAACAAAAATGTGAGTTTAACGAGTATTACAAATCGGTATTTATTAAAATAGTCTACTAATTATTATTAGTTATATAATTCATTAAAATAACTTAAAAACAAAAGAAAATACCAAAAATAGTTACAAAACGGGGGTGGCAGGAACTCGAACCCGCGACCTGCCACTCCATTAACCAACGTGAAAACCAACTGAACCAACAAGTACATGTGTTAAGAGCTCGCTTCAGTTGATTATAAAGACAAGCCGATAAAACAAAGTTCATAACCAAACCCTAACACATCAATTGATCAAACCCGTAAAAATTAATCAAAACAGTATTGGGTTTTTTGATCTGCATCATAACGCGACCAAAACCCAAAA